>NC_137656.1:2318745-2442795 GCF_963422515.1 Blennius ocellaris | reverse complement strand
GTATATGAAATACTAAGTGTGACTTGGTTATGTTTATGGAGGAAACAGAGGAGAAAGGAAAAAAAAAAAAGTGAAATTATCCATTTTGTAGGAATTGAATGAGTTGTATTACTTTTGTATATAGAATGTATTGTTCATTTTCACACATCTTTGGAATTGTTTACTGTTTCGTATTGTTTATCTGCACTACCTTAAATACATTTTTTAAAAAGGATCAGGAGTGATATTAATGTCTGGCTTTTTTTTTTATAGTGTTTTAAAAAGTATTAAGAAATAAAGACAGGAGAAAATGGAGTAAGAACAGGACAGAAGAGCGTCACGTAGAATATATTGATAGGGAAAAGGACAGAGTCAAAGAGGACAGTAGAACAATCAAAACAAACAAACAATAACAGAATAACACATAATGAATCAGTGGCACTTTGTCCAAATGCCCTTTTCCTCAAATTCTCAAAAAAAAAGGAAAAACTTTGGGAAAAGAGTATCCTAAGATCCTTTTAAATCCTGCCATGTCTTCATATCACCAGGCATGTCTTCACTTATGGTGTGTGTGTCTGCATGTGTCAGTGTGGTGTTCATTTGCTTTTTTATTCATCCATTTTTTAATCTTTCCACTGTTTTTAATTCTTGTTAAGCACTTTGTGTTACTTCACCTTATAAAAAAGTGCCGTATAAATAAAAATGGATGTGATTTGATAATGTGGCCTTGATGTCGCAAGGCCTGTAACTGAATCCGTCCTGCTGATGGGTTACAGGCAGCCACAGACGGGCGGTGCAACCGGCGCCTGCTGCAGTCCTCCTGAGTCCTCCGTCAGTCGGGACTCCGACCGTGAGCCTCCAGCTCTGCAGTCCGCCGCCGGACCGGTGGGGGGGGACACACGTACTCCCGATGCACCAGGCTCTGTTCTGTGCCAGTAATCGGAGTACTATTCGATAAAGTGCCACAAAGTAATGTCACCGGTGCGGCGCTAAAAGACACTCCGCGGAAAACATCTGCAGCCGTGATCAATATTCATTACGGACCGTTTCCATGCAGTGTCGTAAAATGAAAGGTCTGGCAGGCAAAGCCCTCGGGGGGGGGGGGGTGGGGGGGGGGCTGACCCAGATGCACGACCGATACCACTGTTATGACAGATACAAGTGGTATTTTTCTGTCAGGTATCTCACTGGCTTGACCCCCGCTCGACACATCTGAGTCGCGGCGTCGGTTCTCTTGGCGTCACGTCATTTGTGACCTCGCCGGAGACGGATCGCCTCGTCATGAGCAGGGCGAGAGAGGGGGGGGGGGGGGGGGATCTCATCAGCGCCGTTAGGAACGTCGAACAAGGACGTTAATACGGATGTCAGTGGCCTTTATGGAGCTCGTGACCCTGAAGGGACTTCGTTTAGTCTGGAAATCCGTGCCGGTGTTGACAAAGGACGGTAGGACGAGGACATGTAAGGCTTTGAAGGGACGCACCACAGTTTGAACGCTCCGTCTGAATTGGGGATTCCTCTGGGTACGACAGTTTCCTATAAAAACTTAAGGCTCCACTGAGGCCCCCTGTTTACATGACGACGTATCACATCATCTTTGTCCCAGAAAAGTTTGGAGTTCAACATGGAAACCTTTTGAAAATGACTTTCGCTTCCGAAGAAATGGCCCGAAACACTGAAAAGAATGTCGTTTCTAGTGGGTGCCATCTTTTGTTTTTTGTAATGAAGCTACACAAGAGCAATACACTAAAAAAAATTAACAATGAGAGTACATGGACATCAGTACAGACGACCACGTTACATCATTGTTACAGTGACTGTCAACTGTAAAACGACAAAATTCCAGGAGAATACGGAGTGCGAGTCTTGTCACTCGTTCTTATTGTGCATCTACTGAGCATGTGCAGAAGAACTATTCACTATGGCTGTGGTGCGCATGTGCAGTAGCAACATTTCCGCCGTCGACACGGAAAAAAAGTTGAGTTTTCAGTGGCTCCGAGCACCGTAGTTGTGTAAATGCCCCCCCCTCCCCCCCACGACGCTACAAAAGATTTGTGTTTTCACTCGATGACGTTGTGATTTAAACGGAACGAAGCAGGACGGAGGGCGTGTCTGTAAACGTAACTATAGAGATTTGGTTTTATCCAAAGCTACGAGATGGATACACAAACTGATGGGGGGGGGGGGGGGGGGTCAAAGGTCAACCCAGGAAGGGTTTCAAACCTGGGATTCTCCGTACAGAAGCTGGCTCGATTCTTCTACCGTCATGGGAAAGCGAGGCTGAACGATTTGTGATTAAAAACATCATACTTTACAGTTTGACTCAGGAGTCATTAGAACTTTGAACCGAGTTTGGAGACAAATTATTCATTTTTCTTCCCCAAAACGACCAGCGAGACCCGAGTAAAGCGCATAGAAACAACTTCAGCGCCCCTCTTGGGGTCCACACCGCACATTTCAACCTGGTGTATCGCAGCATTTTTGCGTCACGTATGTCATCCATCCATTCATCACGCCAAAGCATTCATTTGTGGCTTCCCTACCACACATCCATCACGCTCAACGCTCGACGGCGCAAACGCATCCAGACGGCTGCCGGCGGAGGAGAACCCGTGAGTGCAGGTCGTGGCATTATCAGCCGCTCTGCCGAAAGGTGAGTTAATCAACAACCCCGAGGCGCGAGAGGCGTCTCCGGGCTTGTTTGTACTGATGGATGTCTGCTTCCCTTTTTTCACGCCGCCGCCGGGACCCGTCGGAGAGCGCAGCTGGCGGCGGCGGCGCTTCCAGAAAATTTATGTTCCCGTCCCGAGAACAACTGCGGGTAATCTAAAGTCGGGGGGGGGTTGTTTCTCCTCACCTTCTGGAAATGAACAATCGCACGCTCTGCGTTTGTTTCTGTTCCAGCTGTCACGTTCGCACCCGATCGGGTTCCGACACCGACGTAATTCACGGATCGGAAATTTCCGATCCGACCGGCGTAGAGATCTGCTTCACGTTTGCTGAAATGACTCCACAAGTGTCTCCCTGCCAGCCGCTTCCACTCGCTGGCTGCAAAATGCGGAATGGATTTCCTGAGGGGAGGCGGGTCTCAATGAGACGCGGAGCAATGAGTCAGGAAGTCCGTTCCACAGTTTGCAGCCAGCGAGCAGGCTAGTGTAGTAGCACTGTGCTCCCCAACTTTTCATGACAACACGTCGCCGTTTGGACGTATTTTACGCTCAAAGCAACACAGCGACGTGCGATGTCCGCAAAGCCGCTGTACAGCGAGGACGTCACCGTTTTAAAACGCCGGCTCGCCGAGGAGAACGGCACCGACGGCGGCGAGTCACAGCCGCGTCCTACTCCGCGCTAAAACTCCCTGTAAATAGTCCCAATCATTTGTGCTGCGTTCGAGCTGGAAACATTCTGTTTGTGCTGCGTTGCTAAAGATTTTCCCCCAGAAATTAATAAAGTGATTCAGAGGTTATAAAGATAGAACTGGTTTATTATGAGATGATGACGTCACGCAGAACACCCACATTGAACAAAAATACTTTGCACCGCTTCCTTTTCTGACCTTCTACTAACCTCAAGTTGTCTTTTGAGAGAATACACGCATACATTCCTACATCTCTTCTTGCTCTTTGAATACGGAGGAACTAATGAGGAATTCTGACGTCCGATAATCACGTTTTAAACGGGCAAAAATAGGCCGCCTTCATCACCGGCGCTCCTGCAAATATCTCCCCGTGATGTCACGTCATCTATATTTGGCCAGCGATCCAGACAACAAACGACCGCCACGGTGACTCAGGAACGCAGGGTACGCTGTTAAAAGCACCCGGTGAGTGCGTGGAGCAGAGATCTACGTCAACACCAACACAAATGTTGGACTTCCAACCTTATTAAAAGCCCAAAAAGAGCCTCGAGGTGGAGAGAGAGAGAGAGAGAGAGAGGAGGGAACGTGCTGTCTGAGCTACATATTGTTCCGCAGTTGCATAACGTCGCCTCAGACAAACACGCAGCTCCGTCGCACACGTGTGACCGATTGTTTTTATTGCGTGTGTGAAGAGGAAGAGCACCTCTCCGGTTTTTCAAAGCCGCCGAGGAGCCGGTGGACTCAGCAGGTGTCTGAGAGGAACCTGGAAGCGGCTCCTCGCATCGTAAACCACCTCAAACGAGGAATTAGAGGGTCCCGTCTTGACGCTCCAAAACATTAGGAAGCCACATCTTAACGGCGAACAGGCTGTCGATGCTCAGACCGACTGCTTGATTCCATGCTTTGCCATTTATTTAAGTTCGACCAAACACACGTTTGCCAAATCAGCCCCCACTTCAAAGCAGAGCAGAAAGAGACGGCAGCCCTTCAAACGTTACTCCCCTCTCTTCCTTCTATACTCCAAACACGCCTCCACTGGCTGACCTTTTCACGTTGTATCGCTCACAGATATCCAGATTTATCTCTGCCTCCTCCGTCTGCAATCGGCGCTCGCCCTCTTTTTTAAAACAAGACTGAGCCTGTCGAGGCGCAGCTTGTAATTTGACACCAGCCCCTTTACGTTGGCCAACACTTTCCCTGCAGGAGAAGGAACCTCAGCTTGGCCGTTTCTGACAGAATGTTTCCAACGGCTCGAAGCCTGAACTTTGAATTATCTAAACATGTGGTTCACCCAGGATTTAGCGGTCCCAATACTGCAATAAGATCCATGTGAAAATCCAGGGAAAAAAAATAAAAAATAGTAGTTCCCCCTTTGGAAAGAGCACAAAGGTAGAATATTATTCACAACCTGTTGACAACACACGGTAATGGTCAGGTCTTACACTATTTTCTAGAACGGCTGTTCCCGATCTGAGCCCTTTTTGGTAAGATTTCCGAGTTTGTCAACATCAGATTTTTTGTGTATCAAAGAATACCGCAATAAGATGTCCACACGGAGACAAAAACGTTCCAGCAATGAAAGATTCCCACACACTGAAAATGCTGTAGTGTTTAAATCAGGCTTGAAATACACCAAAAAACCGAAGAAGACAACAAAGCTTACAATCCACACGAAAGTCAAAAACCCAGGATCTCGGAAAATACGATTTTCTCACTTTCATCACAAGCTCAGTCGCTTCTGCGGCTTTTTTTTTAAATTGGCATTTTACTGTGAAAACACCATCTTCCTGTATGGGAAGCTACACGATCTAAAACTCACGTGGTTACAATTAAAACTGAACTCGTCCCGAGACGCTTTCTGTAATCCAAAGCAATTAATTTGAATCCTGTATGTTTTTTTTTAGATTTGATGTATCTACTACAATATGGCTTTGTTGTGATTTCTTTAAGCAAATCCAAAATTGAAGACAGGGTCCAACCAAATCCTTTTTAGAGGCCATTTTCAGGGGCTTCAAAGGGAAGAAAAAAAATAAAACCCATTGGAGGCCAATGATCTGGACAAAACCAACATCCCCTCTCTGAGCGGCAGTTGGCAACAGTATGAAGGAAAATTAAAAAAAAAACCCGGGAAGGAACCAGACTCCGGGTGGGCGGCTGCCTCCCTCAGCCAGCTGGGGCGAGGCGGCGTTACATCACACTGGTTTGATATGGACGGAAAGGAAAAAAATAGACGCCGGCCGTCTTTACCGTTGAAGACGAGCGTGTGCAGCTTTCACCTCGGGATACGTGGTGACGTAATACCTCGATGTCACCCACTGCCTTGGTCAAAGGAAAAGTTTGTGAGTAATTCATGAAATCAGAAATAGTTCCCGATAGAACATGAAGGTCGCGTTTACAATTTAAGCGAAAATGCAAACGCTTCCGTTGCGTTTTGAAGCGACGGAGCCGCCGAAAACCCAACTTTATATTAAAAGGCCGCCAAGGTGAAATTTCTTTTTGGAAACCTTCCAGTTCCATCGTCATGTAAACGGATGGAAACACAATGAACGATAACAACAGCGGCGGATTGACTCCCAGTCCATCTTCTCTCGTAGTCTTATAGTTGAGCCACTGTGACAATAACAATCCAACTCTGTCGTCCCTCCGTTAATGTTTAGATCGCATTGTTCTCTGTGCGCATGTTACGCTACAAAAACCAAACAACAGCACCCACTAGTGACCCAGCGTGAAAACAACATCGTTTATGTATAAACTGACGCCGCTTCCATAGACACTGCCGTGTAAACAAGAAACTTTTCTGAAACAAAAATGCAAAAAATGATAGGTTGTCACTGAGTGTTTCACATCTGAACTTAATGAGTGAATCAGCAACTGACAGCTCGGCTAATGTGTCACGGCAGCAACACAATAATATTGTTTATTAAGACAAAATCAAGAGAGACCAAGACGTTATTTTCCCGAAAATGGTGCTACTTTTCCATTTCCAGTACCTTGTAATGCAACACTAATGAAGAACGCTGCCTGTGACACAGAGAAACATACATTAAACTCTTCCTTTGGGCTTAAAGGGTTAAATCCGAGTTTAGCGCTTGACTTTTTAGTGACCTAGTCCGATTTTGAAGCAACCAGTGTAATCTTCTTTTACAAAGGAGCCAGACTGATTCCTTCCCCACCACTTCAAACCACCTCAAAACGACAGATAAGCTAATAGAAGGAATTTATAGGCCTTTTTTTTTTTTTTTTCCAGAATAGCAATGACCTTCTTATTTTAATCATAAAAAAAGGAAATTACAGGAGGTTAGAAGCTGTGATAGCACACCTAAAAGCAGTAAAGCCATTCAACAATGCGTCTTCCAGCTTAAACCGTACATGTGAATGCAGGAGAAACATGCAGTTTATCCTCTTACGGTCGTACTTCCTTCATCTGGGCTCATTACCTAATGGCAGGGATACCTAAAGCGCCCGGGCCGGGGGGTCGGAGAGCTGCCTAATCTGTGCAAGTTACAGCTCTAAGCTCCCAACAGGGGGGGGGGGGTCTGCTGAGGTGAGCCAGACTGTCTACGGCAAGACGGGTGCAAAAAAAGGAACGGAGCCCTGAGATAAACCCTCCAACCTTCACCTGCATCCCAACCAAATCCACGTTTGTTTTACAAGGTTAGAGCTTATGTAACCCGGCGCGGCGGCGGTGACGCGCTTCCATAGCATGACGGTACGGACCCTCGGTGCGCGGCGGACGCGAGCGGAGCTTTTGAAAAGCAGCAGCAGCATTCCTGTTCATGGTTAGAGGCAGAAAGTGAAGGCTCTATTTTTACCGCCTTGCTAACCCACACGAGCAGATTCCCTTGTTCAGCTCTCAGTCTGTGACTGGTGGAGACGCTGCGCTCAAGGTTTGCAGTGTGTGTGCGTGTGTGTGTGTGTGTGTGTGTGTGTGTGTGTGTGTGTGTGTGTGTGTGTGTGTGTGTGTGTGTGTGTGTGTGTGTGTGTTTTGGCTCTGGATTTGAGGAGTGAGCGGGGTCGGAAACATTTCGCTGCCTTCTGGGAGGTCTGCAAGATGACAGCTTGGAGCAGCGTGCAGGGGAGTTTTTTTATCTCTATGAACATGAAGTCTGAACAGTGGAGCTTCGCAAACATCCAGACTCAGCCCTCAGCAGATTAAAACAAAAAAAAGAAAGTGTGTTTGGATTCAGGAGACCACAGCTAATTTACAGCTGAATGTACTCTTCTTTTTCAAAAAAAAATTATTTAAAAAGCACATTCAGCTGGATTTTTAAGGGAAGCGTTTTTCCTGCCATGACCGAGATTCAAACCAGAGACCCCCCAAAAAACTTGCGTATAAAACGTATCCAGATGCAATAACACACAAAAGAAAGGAAACCCCCAAGTTCGTCTCGCACCAAATCCAGGAGCTTGTCGAGTTCCATGACCTTCCTGGGTTATAGTCGCGTGTTCAACCCCCCCTCCCCCGGTTCTATATCCACGAGTCAGCGTCTGTTGCTCAGACTGTCTCCAATGATCCCATCACCAATAAGTCTCAGAGGGCCGATTGAATGACAGGTCGGTGTCGTTCCTTATACTTCCCAACAAGTGCCGGCGGCCCCTTAATGCACACATTTTCAATAATCTAAAATTGTTCTTCTCTTCTTGTACAAACTGTAGTGCATGTTTCCCCTTGTGTTATATTCTTTGCCCTAATATTTCTAACTTATATCAGGTTTTTCTTTGCATTAAAGTGTGTCGTGTACAAAAATGTGCTGTACAGATAAAGTTTATTACCTTATACCTTATGACTATGATGGTACCCAGTGGAAGCGTCTGTACATAAAGACAATGGAAGTGGGCCCAACACTAATCCCTGTGGAACACCACAGATGATTTTTATGATTATTTTAACGACCTTACGCTATAGTCCCCACTGCGCTGTAGTGTTTAGCACTCGATGTTCTTCGTACTGACTTAAATGTACATTTGAGGCTCATTTCACGACTGTGGAATTGCAAGTAGGCGTGAATACGATTGTCTGTGTGTTCAGTTAGTAGGTGGGGGATCAGCTCCGGCACCTTTAAGTTGGATGAGGCTGTATAGAAGGTGTTCCGTTAGACTGACGATCAACGCTCTGTGATAAATACATGAATACGAGCATCTTGAGGCTTTGCAGCCCCCTCAAGGCCACATGAAAGAGATCATAGTGGACCGGATCCAGCAGAGAACTTGAAAGTCTAAAAGCACGAGGACAAAACGTGCTTGCAGCCAGAATATAAATAATGAAAAATGGAGTTATTCACAAACACACAAACAAAAATCTGCTCGAAATGACGAGTTCCTCAGTTGAGATCACAGTCCAACCTTTTGATACAGAGTAGAGTTTGTCCTCTCGTGCACTTCTACGCAAATGAGTCAGAACTATATGCAAACTGTGGTCAAATTCAGGTTGAGCCAGTGTGTGAGCCACAATGTGAACACATACGTTAATGAAAACAGAACTAATATACCCTAACCAGTTTTTGAGGTATCTGCTGTATACCGTATTTTACGACTGCATAACAAACTTTTGTGGTTTGGGTTTTCCTACACTTGCTGACAAAGAGTTTTAATTCCTCCGTAGCTTTTTAGCGGTTATATTGAATCCATGCGCAACGGCAAGCCAACGTCAAAAAATAAAAAAACACATTTTTTTTTCTTCAAAATGGCTCAACTTGAGCTTAAAATACAATGAATTCCCAAACTTTGTTGGATTAGCCACTCATTAACTCCCTTTGTTTTTAGTGTTTTTGACCAAGAAACCTTTCGTAAATAGATTTACCATCTTCTCACAATTGCCATAAGCTTTTCATCAAGAGATAACGGGCGGAATGAGCCATAACATAATACTACAAAATAAAGAGTATAAAACATGCATTATTTGTTCTCCAGCACATAGCCGCTATATGAGATAGCCACATAGCAGCTAGTGAGATAGCCACATACCAGCTAGTGAGATAGCCACTTAGCTGCTAGTGAGATAGCCACATAGCGGCTAGTGAGATAGCCACATAGCTGCTAGTGAGATAGGCACATAGCGGCTAGTGAGATAGCCACATAGCTGCTAGTGAGATAGCCACATAGCGGCTAGTGAGATAGCCACATAGCTGCTAGTGAGATAGCCACATAGCGGCTAGTGAGATAGCCACGGAGCCGCTAGTGAGATAGCCACATAGCTGCTAATGAGACAGCCACATAGCGGCTAGTGAGATAGACACATAGCCACTAGTGAGATAGGCACATAGCCGCTAGTGAGATAGCCACATAGCCGCTAGTGAGATAGCCACATAGCGGCTCGTGAGATAGCCACATAGCAGCTACTGAGATAGCCATGGAGCCGCTTGATAAAATTTTGAGGGAGATCGATGGATAGAGAGGATTAGCATAGCCAGTAGATTATATAATATAACTAGATATAAGCATCAAGGTGAATTGGAGGTTTAACCTGCTCGTTATATCAAAACTATCCACTTTCTGTCTATTCCACCTGATGATGCAAAACACAACACTGCAGCATAAAGAAAACTCCTGTTTGTGATTCCTCATTGACGTGTACAAGGCCGTAGAGCGAAAAGAATAGCGGCGTGGTGAAAAATGACCTTTAAAGCTGCATTAATTGATTTCTGAGCCATCGGAAGGAAGCGGAACTGGCATTTGCAAGCGCCGTCCTATTTGCACGTCACCTTTCGGTGCAGCTCAGGAGAAAAACAAGAACCAGTCCACACTATTGACTCAATTTAAAAAAAATAAAAAATTCTCCACGGTTGAACCCTTTTTTTTCTCGGAGACGTGTGATCGCTTAATCTGTGACAAATCATCGGCGAAACACGACTATTCAAGCATTTTCAACGACGACCATCCCCCCCCCCCTCTCTCCGTGTCGCTGCTAAACGGAGCGGGATGAGGAGTGTGGACAAAACAAACATGGCTCCTCGGAGGAGGGAGGCGGGAGGCGGGCCGACCTGTCGCAGAGGTGGCTGACGGCGCCGAAGGAGTCGCAGGCGCAGGGCAGGCAGCCGCTGGTGCCGTTGGTGAAGTAGCCCTCCTCGCAGTCCTCGCACTGCAGGCCGCCGTAGCCCGGCAGGCAGGAGCACTGGCCCGAGGCCCGGTCGCACTCGTCCGGGTCCAGGATGCCCTCGGCGCCGCTGCTGCAGTTACAGAGGCCCTCTGTGAAGGGAAACACACCGTGAGAGGCAGGAAAGTGAAATGACATTCTGCAGAAATAGCCTTTTTTCAATTCATGTGGTTGCACTTTAATTAGATGTTTGTTTGGTTTTTTTTGCTTCATTTTAATTTCAGCCATCATATTCTTCATTTTGAACAATTTCAAGTTATTTACTCGCGACCCTGGACAGGATAGGTGATATAGAATCATTGTAGTTTCTCAAATTAATTCGATTTTTTAATTGTTATTTTTTTTGCTTCATTTTAATTTAAGCCATCAGATTTTTTATTTCTGTGTTTTGAACAATTTCAAGTTGTTATTTACTTGCGACCCTGGACAGGATAGGTGATATAGAATCATTGTAGTTTCTCAAATTAATTCGTTTTTTTTTTGTTTTTTTGCTTCATTTTAATTTAAGCCATCATATTCTTAATTTCTGTTTTGAACAATTCAGTTTCAAGCTGTTATTTACTCGCGACCCTGGACAGGATAGCTGATATAGAATCATTGTAGTTTCTCAAATTTAATCAGGCTTATTTGTTTTAATAGTCTTAATCTAATGTTTTCATTGATTTAATTTTTGTCAGATAATTGTAGTTTAATTTCAGATTATTCAATCAGATTTTCTTGATTACTTTTGATTGAATTAATAATATTCTTATTTGTTATTTTTTTTGTCTTTTATTGACTAACAAAAATGTTATTGAAATAAATTTCACTGCCAATTTCTCAAAATATTCACATACAATTTTTGTTTTGATAATCTTACATTTAATGATTTATGTGCAAGTTTTCCCTTCCGCATGATACATTTAATGGCTTAAACGTTTTAAATTTTAAAGAAGGAATTACCAGTTAATTTAATAATACAAGAATTAAGCCCATTATTAGTATCTGCTGTAAATAAGCTACTTTACAGACATGGAGGTGGTTAAATAACCATGTGGGTGGAATAATACAAAGAAAAGTAAGTGAATAAATAAAAAAAAAAAAATAGAAATTGTATTTTTGATGCAGTGATATTTGCACAATAGTTTCTGGTATTTCTGGCCTGCATTGTGTCACTGAGCCGTGAGACCGCTGAGCATTGAGGGGCGGCTTTTTCTTTTTTTTTTTAACCTTTTCTTTTGTGTGATAAAAATCTAAAAGAGCTGCTTTAAAACGCAACGACTCACGATATCTGCGAACCTCCTTCACGTCGCACTGTGGCGTAGAAATACTTGAAAAAAAATGCCAGATATTCTAAAGTGCCCCGCGTTATATTTAGAATTTGTGCGTGCGTGTGCGTGTGTGTGTGTGTGTGTGTGTGTGTGTTATGGTTAATTAAGTGTGTTCACACACTTACAACCCGGGGTCTTATCATCCTTGCGGGGACAAAAAAAATCGAGTGACTTCAAGGAGACTTCATTAAATATTTAAGAAAAATATTGAGGTCACACTGAGGTTAGTGTTAGGCAGGTTTGCGTGTGTGTGTGTGTGTGTGTGTGTGTGTGTGTGTGTGTGTGTGTGTGTGTGTGTGTGTGTGTGTGTGTGTGTGTCATACATTTTTTATCCAGCTAAAAACATGAATTAAAAATATGTAGAAGCCACCAACCGAAACAACGTGCAGATGAATAAAGTAAATACATTATCCTACGAATTGAAATCTCCCTCTTTTATTTACCCCCGGTCCTCAACAGGCCCCGCCCCCACCCGTCCTTTGTTTACCCTTGGTCATCAACAGGCCCCGCCCCCACCCGTCCCTTGTTTACCCAAAACAGGCCCCGCCCCCACCCGTCCAAAAAAAATCCGATCCGACTCCATCTTCTAACAGCGAGCAAAACCACGGGGGCTTCTGATTGGACGAGGGCGGGTTTCCTCGCTGGACGAGGGGTGGCTTCTGATTGGACGAGGGCGCAGTGAGTCATCCTAACCTTTCACATGTTAACCTTTTTCTATTTGCCTGCATGATACCAAACCAACATGTGACGAATGTAGATGATGTTAAAATGTGTTGATTTAAATTTTTTTTTTTTACTCCTTTTTATTAAACGATATTTCCGTTTTTGGACGCCCGCTCCTGTGGCCACATTGTGTGGGGGGGAAAAAATTCCAGCTGTCAATAGATTTAAAATCGCTTGACTTAAACACACAATTAAAAACACTTTTCCTTCATAATTTAAAATTCCGCCGTTTTGAATTTAAGCATGAAATTACAGTTACTCACGTCCATATCAACTTATCGCCTTACGCGATGACAACAGTGAATTTACGCTAGTTTCGAGTTTATGATTGCATTTGAACTTTCTCTGGATAAAATAATTGAAAAAAGCCTTTTATTTGACATACTACAATAATCCTACAGCTCTTTTTCACCACTGCACATTGAATTAAAGACGTTAGTTACCGTGTATTTTGACACTTAAATATATGAAATAAAAAAAAAAAAAAAAAAAAAAAAGTCCAATGCAACCTTTATCCTTGACATTTTTGCGTGTTCTAATTGCAAAATTTGAACTTTATTTTTGGACAATTTTTTTATCTCGTTCGGGAAAAAAAAAAAAAAAAAAAAGATGGCCGACGCTGCATGCGGAGAGTTGGAACCTCCCGAGCCGGGCGATGTAATGACAGACGTGCTGAGAGTTCCATCTATTATTCAGCCGAGCTCAGGTGGAGGTGTGGCCGGACGTCTCCGGGACAGTCGCACAAAAAAAAAGAAAAAAAGAAAAGAAAACAGAACCAAAAATGAGCCGGTGTTTTTAAATGCGACGCGCCAACAAAAGCCCTTAAGAGGAAAGGACAGCTGAATTTTAATGCATTCCTGGCCCGCTGGAGAAAGCGTCATGCTTAAGGTGAGTGCCGGGTCGCCCCCTGTGTGGCCCCGGGGGGCCGCGGAGCCCGGCGGCCGCTTTGATGAAGATTGGACTGGATGTGGTGTGAAAGAGAAGCTCGCCGCCCTGCTGGCTGACGGCCGTGACGGCGTGACAGCGGGGCCGGGCTTCACGAGCTACACAACTTTGTTTTGGTTTTTTCATCAGCGTGCAACTGCAGCCTCTCTCTCTTTCTTTGTATTAAAAAAAACAACAACCTTATATTGCAGATACTACTAATTCTCTCTCTCTCTCTCTCTCTCTCTCTCTCTCTCTCTCTCTCTCTCTCTCTCTCTCTCTCTCTCTCTCTCTCTCTCTCTCTCTCTCTCTCTCTCTCTCTCTCTCTCTCTCTCTCTCTCTCTCTCTCTCTCTCAGACAAAACTCCTGTTTACTCGGGATAAACTTTCAAACGTCAACATGAAAGACGTCTCGCCATGAGTAAATATGATTAGCTCCATAACGTCACGTAAATGGTGGCACGTAAATGGTAAATTATAGAGCATCTTCCTCCTCTAACATCCAGATTATAGAGCATCTTCCTCCTCTAACATCCAGATTATAGAGCATCTTCCTTCTCTAACATCCAGATTATAGAGCATCTTCCTTCTCTAACATCCAGATTATAGAGCATCTTCCTCCTCCAATATCCAGATTATAGAGCATCTTCCTTCTCTAACATCCAGATTATAGAGAATCTTCCTTCTCTAACATCCAGATTATAGAGCATCTTCCTCCTCCAATATCCAGATTATAGAGCATCTTCCTCCTCCAATATCCAGATTATAGAGCATCTTCCTCCTCTAACATCCAGATTATAGAGCATCTTCCTCCTCTAACATCCAGATTATAGAGCATCTTCCTCCTCTAACATCCAGATTATAGAGCATCTTCCTCCTCGTCAAGCTGACCCTCACCAGATGTTGCATTTCACTCGTTATCAATTGAATTTTAAACTTATATACAGTATATATATATATATATATATATATATATATATATACATATGCAAGTAAGTTTTTGAGGTAATCATGTAAGTCTGTAGGATCAAGTAGTAACTTTCAGTGGCATCAACAACACTGTCACATTCTTTATCATATCAACATGAGGGCTCTGCCCTGTGTGTGTGTGTGTGTGTGTGTGTGTGTGTGTGTGTGTGTGTGTGTGTGTGTGTGTGTGTGTGTGTGTGTGTGTGTGTGTGTGTGTGTGTGTGTGTGTGTGTGTGTGTGTGATAACCAAGGTGACGTCCTTTGTTGGTGTCATATCATTGTGTGTGTTCGTCTTTGACATCAGCACAATGGAAAAAGCTGATAGTTCTCAATGGGGGGGCAGGGAGGGAGGGAGGGAGGGAGGGAGGGAGGGAGAGAGAGGGAGAGAGAGAGAGAGAGAGAGCGAGAGAGCGAGAGAGAGAGAGAGCTCTTGCAGGGCAGCTTTCAGGTCCAACTCAAACAAAGACACAACCCGACTTTAAAGATTAGACGTGAGCTCCAGATGAGCTTCTACCACGTTACATACATACAAGGACAGACTTCTTTAACTTACAGAGTATATTATTAAACAAATAAAAGCAGTTCCTATTTAAAGGCAGACTGAAAGGTGTTGTGAAAGGCGTTTCCATGAACGGCGCAGACTGGTGGTGGCAGGATTTGAGAAGTGAAGGAATTTTAGTTGTAATTGGGATTAATTCACAAAGGTTATGTAACATTTTAATCTGTTGAGAGAAAAGGAGCATTACCTCTATGAACACTGGTCATGTCGCTCTGACTTCTAAATTAAAGGTTTTTCCATATATTTCACATGTATTGCATCCTTTTTTTTATTTTAACAGGAAGTGTTGTTAATTACCATTTTTCTCTCCATATTAAGAATTTCTATTGACTTGTTTTTGTGATTTTCTACTTAATTCAATACAAGCATTTTAAATCAATTCATTATTGATTTATTTTATTGTTTTCTTAAATTCCGGTGTAAAAATAAAGCTTTTTGTAATCATTTTATCGCGTTTCTTTGCTTTTTTCATTTTTCATAAATACCCCATTTTTCTTTGACTTTCATAAATTAATAATGAATATTTTTCTTTCATTCTCATCCCAAATGATTCTGTATGATTAAAAACGTTAAATACCACTAACTTGTGTTGTATTGTGGCTATAGGAATAAAAGTTGAATTGACTTATTGAACAACAATGGGAGTAATTACGGAGTAATTACGTTTGATAAATGCTTTGAGTCACCTGTACAACCAGTCATTTAATGAGTCGGGGAAATGAGCCCGCGAGGCTTTAACAATGAACTGAAGCTGCAAGCGGAAGCTCAGTAACTTTTATTTTCCTTTGTTTGATCTACAATGTGCAAATATACAACGTGCAAGAGGCACATTGGACCTTCTCTTCTACTGAAGTCAGAAAAACATGACCTGCAAAGGCCAATATTACTGTTTTACGTTACTCGTTTTGTTCATTTTACAGTTAAAGACAATGGGAAATAAGAAAAGGTTTGCGAGAGGAGACTAAATAATTACAAATCCTTGAGCTATTTGGTTCACTGGTTACATGAAAACATCTCTGCTGAGATTTTAAAGTAAATTCCAACAGAAAAACTGAATCTACAATATGGACACATTCTTTTTTCTGTTGCACGTTAAATAATCTGATTCTCCAGAGATTGGAATGGTGAACTAGCAGAAGACAAAAAAGGTCAAAAATCTTATCTTACATTGCTTATTTTGTTTTATTTATATTCCCACGTGCTCAGAAATAACAAGGCGTGAGTGTTTGTTGCTTTTATTTTCCCCCCATTGGTAAAGATTGATCAAATGTGCTTAAAGCACCTCTTCTGTGAAAACTAGAGTCCACATAGGAATTTAAAAGTGATTCACAATGATTTTTTGACCCATTTATTCCAAGTTTTCTAGTTTTTTCCCCCCCCCCAGTAAAAGTCCCAAAGAGGAGCGATCCCAGCTTCGTGCCGCCGTTTCTCATTTCCACACCGAACAAAGACAGCGAAAGCAGGAATGAGCAACAATGACTCAAGAACGTCCTCATGCAGCTCCTGGCCAAACGTTTCAACCACTTCCAAGGATTTCTGAGGATTATAGTGACTGATTTCACAAACACAGCCGTACGCGTCCGCGTTTTAATATTGGAAATGAGAAATCGGATATTGCATTCGATACCTTTCACCTTGTAAATGCATTTTGCAATATGCTATAATTTGCGATAAATCATAAATCATAAGGCGATTTGAAGGCAATAACAACAAAAAAGTACCGATTTATCACATATTTATTTAGAATTATTCCACGAAATGTCCACGTTGAACTTATATGGTTAAAATAAATGGGAATGGTGGGATTTCAAGTGGCGCTTGAGCCTTTTTACCAAAATAAATCTATATAAAAGAACATGGGTGGATTAAATAACTCACGAAAAAAAGGAAGAGTAGCCCAAAACGGTGTCTTACTTTAATTGTTTCGTCCAGACAATTACAAACAAAGAGATTCATTATTCTGCTGACCAAGACGAGTCGTCATAATCCCATTACAACGTCGGATTATGCGCATCCCAACTCATTAATAATCTGTGTTTAATCGTCTCCGACGTCAAAATCGGGAGTCAACGCCGAAGCCTCGTTCACGCGACACGATGCTCGTCGTTTTCACATTTTCGTTTCCGAGAAGTTTCGCTTTCACACGGCGACGTTCTGAAAACGATGTAGTTAACATGCCAGGCCACCAGATGGTGCTGTTGTCCGGTTTTTAATAATGAGACTACAAGCGTGTGCACGCAGAGAAAAATAGACTACAAACATCAACAATTCAGAAAAGTCGCACTTTTTTCCCCGTTTCCATGGAGACAGAGCGTTTCAAAACTTTCCAATTTGGGATTTTTTTTTTTCAGCGTCTCCGAGCGACGCCAAATAAACAAACCCACCAAAAAACGCGGCGAAAACGACTGAAAATAGAAAAACAATCTTAAATAACCTGAAATGATCCCACTAAACATCGAGAATAATTTATCGCAGCATCACAAAGGAAGAAAAAGTGATTAAATGTTCAATTTAAAGGTCGGCGAGGTCCAGTAGTTGATCAATTTACATAAATATAACACGCATCCGCTCTATATTTCAGCTTGTTGGCTGATATTCGACTCGCCTATTCTTTTATTGCCCGTTTTGTCCTCATTACGTTCACGTCTCGCAGAACGACGTGACAGGATTTTATGCAAAAGAACAACAATCAATCAAGTATTTCAATATTTTTTTAATGATAAATTGCGGTTAATCATCTGCGCTGTCAAATCACGAGGCGCCACAGAGATTTAAAGGCGATTCCAATTGAAAAAACCCAATGATTTATGACCTATTTATTCTAAATTATTCCACTAAATGCCTACGGGGGACCCACCGCGGCATTACACAAGATCAAAATGGTTCAGATGTGGTTAATATTATTGGGAATGAGGATTTGGGTGTGTTTGATCAACACGGGGAGACGCAATCGTTCATGACTGCGAAAACTAATTACTGGAGCCAAATAGTGAACGAATGAGAATCCGTCTGAATAATAACGATTTATAACTTGTTTATTACAAATTATTTGAGATTTTGAGGTGAGTCCGCAAAATTAACAACGATTTATAACTTGTTTATTCCAAATTAGAGATTTTGAGGTGATTCCCCCAAAATAATAACGATTTATAACTTGTTTATTCCAAATTAGAGATTTTGAGGTGATTCCCCCAAAATAATAACGATTTATAACTTGTTTATTCCAAATTAGAGATTTTGAGGTGATTCCCCCAAAATAATAACGATTTATAACTTGTTTATTCCAAATTATTTGAGATTTTGAGGTGATTCTGCTAAAATAACAACGATTTATAACTTGTTTATTACAAATTATTTGACGTGAGCGCTGGCCCAAGAGACTCCAAACTGGCTCGCTAAATCAAATGGGGAAACATTTTGTTTTTGTCAGCGTAAATTTGTAAAAAAAAACACCCATAATGCAAGTTTCCTGGACATTTCACTGTATTTCACACCAGAATGTTTGATTAAAATTGGCTTTATGTTGAAATTGTCATCATTTTCAGTCATAATTGTTGATTTTTGGGGAAAATATACAGTTCCATTCACATTTTACCAGTCCGGCCTCGTTCAATATGAACTTTTTGACACATCTGGCTTATGACGACCACTACTACATGTGACTCCCTTCAAATGACGACGTCTTCACTTGAAACGCCGTGTAAACGGGGCACCGAGTTGTTCACTGGAAATCTGGGAAACAACTACACGAGAGAACATCGGATACGCTTCTATTCCCTCGCAAACAGCATTTCAGAATTTCATTGTTCTTGTAACAATCAAAACCGTCAAACAACAACTGGAGGAGAGGCTTCCTGGACATTCCTCTGCTGTTTACTGCAGAAGGTTTCATTAAAGTTGAGATTGTAGTCAATTTCTATAGACTTTTTTTTTTTTTTTTATCATCTCCGCCACAAGAAAGAAAAACTTTCAAGTTTAAATTTAAAGATGTTAATAATAATATCACTTCCGGCTCACTCGAGATGAATTTATTCTGTTTGTGGAACCTGAACTGAAATGTTTGCCGCCGCAAACATTTCATATATATATATATTTATAAGTAAATAAATGAAAATAAAACATGAGTGGACCCCCGGGACCCCCTGCTGTGCGAGGTGCAGATATCAGTCAGAATATGTAATTCACTTTTCTCTTCTTTTGATTTCACACACACTCGGGCTGGAGGGTGAAGCCGGAACACCTGCGGTCCGAGAGCGGGGGGGGGGGGGTAAATAACGGGGGGCACATAAGGACCTGCCCCTAAGTGAGACCTTATTAGTGTTGCCTTTTCTTTTCTTTTCTTTTTTTCTTCCTTTTACACCAGATTGTGGTTTCATTTTGACTCCTCAACCATCAAAAGCACCATTTTGCTGTGAGATCCTTTAACCTGCACCAGTGGAGGAACAACACATCCACATGGATTCTGGGATGTGAGTGAAATCTTGGGGGGGTTTAGGGGGGGGGGGGGGGGGGGGTAGTAAAGAGAGGAGGAGGAGAGAGGAGAGAGGAGAGAGGAGAGAGGAGGGGCTCACACACTCCTGTCACTGCTCATTCATGGCTTGGCCTGCCTGACTTGCTTTGGCCATTTTGCTTTTCCGGTCGCCTCAATCTGAATAAACCACATTAAATAAAACAACAATAATAGAGAGGATTTGAGCAATTAGAGCTTTTTTTTTTTTTTTTAATGATCTTGTCTGTGGAGGGGGAACCATGGCGTGGTGTTGCACTGCAGGGTCTGAGGAGGAGGAGGAGGAGGAAGGGGGGGGGGGTATTCTGTGTGGATTGGGAGAAATTGACTGAACAACAACAGGATCAACCTTACGCCCCCATATCATCTCCCCCCCTCCCTCCTCCTTTCCCTCCCTAATATGTGTCACGAGCATCCGGGAATGGAAATAAATGACGGGCTTTGGGATGAACACTCCAGAGAAATGAAAGTAAAAGGGAGAGAGAGGAGAGAGAGAGAGAGAGAGGGAGGGGGGGGGGGGGGATTTAGTGATCTCTGAAGGGGTGCAGGATGTAATTGAGGGTCTGCCCATTGTTGCAATCTGGTTTATTCGCTCGCTCCCTGCGTCAAAACGCACAGTGCGATCAAACGCCGCGTTAATCCACGGATGACTGCTGCCTTTTATCGATGCGCCAGAAGTCACGCGCTGTGTGCAGAAATCATTACAAATAAAAACAAAATACATTTTTAAATAAATAAATAAACAGGACGTGCTGCCCCCCCCCTCACCTTGGCTGGTGGCGTCCACCGGGGGGAAGGCTCCGCCGGCGTGATCCGCAGCCCAGGCGTCGTTGGCCGTGCGCTCCGACACCATGGACACCACGGTCTGCAGCATCTTCTCCGGCGTGAACAGCGGGCTCTGCGCGTCCGTGGACCGCCTGGAGAGTCTGGAGACGGGCGCAGTAATTTGTCCTGCGGTGGACGAGATTAATCCAGGAGCGGTGGCGGAGGAAGAAGAGGAAGAGGAGGAAGAGGAAGGAGGAGGAGGAGAGGCGCTTGTCGGGTCCGTTGTAGGAGGCTGGAAGGCGGCCGGGGAAGCGGCAGGCGGCGGGGTGAGAGCCGCTAGAGGCCCCGCAGCAACCGCAGCCGCCGCCGCCGCCGCCGCCCCGCCGCCGGGCGGTAGAGGCATGTCGGTGTGGAAGGAGCCCGAGCCCGAGCCGGAGCCGGAGCCGGAGCCGGGCGTCCTGGTGACCCGCGGCGCATCGTGGAGGCTGACGCGCGGCGCAGCGACGGAGAATCCCACATACGCGTAGAAAACGAAGAGCCGAGTCGCGGATATGTACATCGTTGAGGACGTGGGCCGCATGCTGGGCTTCAGCTCTCCATGTAAGCTCCCGGTGACGGGCCCCCCCCGAGCTCAGACCTTTCCCTGAATGGACGCGTGCGCCACCATTGATGCCGTTTGTTGCCCTCTGAACCACCGTCAGCGCTTCACCTGCGCTGCAACCTACCTCCGCGGCGACTGACGCGCCGCTCGGCCAATCAGCGCGCAGGGGGGGGCGTGTCCCGCCCCCCCCTGCGCGCTGATTGGCGGAGCGCCGCGAGAGCTCGGAGACAATATGCTGCTGTAAATTATCTTTAAAATGATCAAAACACACCCGGACCCATTCATAAACTGAACATAGTGTACAGACGGAATATAATCTGAATATTTTTACGCCCCCGGAAACGGTAGAAAGAAGCTAATCTGTCTGTCTGGTGTCACGCGCTCAATACTCTTGCCTGTAATTCCAATTAATAAGTCTGGTGGCCAACATGAGGCCCGGGGGCCAAAACAAGCCTGCAAGAGGCTCCGATCTGGCCAAACTATCCAGAAAATGGTAAAAAATAAAAAAATTAAAACAGATTTTTGGCTCTTGTTGGCGTCCAACTGTCCTGAAAGTCAGGATGTCAGGATGAGATTGTAAAAACTTTGAGAATGTAACGTTACAGGAGATGTTTTTTTTTGACATTTCACTGTATTTTGCACCAGTGTGTTTAATAAAAATGGGCTTTATGACGAGTTTGTATTCAGTAGTAATCATTAAGTTTTTGCAACGATAAAGAGATTTATTACCACTTATACTCAGCGCCACAACAACAAGTAACGTATAAAGTTTGAAATTAAAGCTTATTATGGCACTTTTTTTTTTTTTTTTTTTATCGTCCAGCCAGGGGAATTTGGGCTGTTTGTGGCCACTGAACAGAAATGTGTTTGACACCCCTGGTCATTTATTCCTTTTTTTTTTTTTTTATCTTCAAAATTACACATACACACTGTTTATGTGACAACACTTTTGAAAGATTTGGCAAGATAACTAAATTAAGAATCTATTACAACATATAGACATAAATCAAGTTGTTCACGCTGTTGTATAGTCTAACAATCTAAATTTGTTCAAAAGACAAAGACACAAGGAATAAAAATGCAAGTATCTATTATGTGTTCTATCATATTCTGTCATTCTTCATTGCAAATAGTGAACATGTATGTTATGCCAATGAAATACTCGATATTTTTCATGTTTTTGTGGCTACAGAATTTGGTACTTACAGGAAGATTCACTGTCACATTTTCTACCACAAAAATATATTTTTATTTGAATCAGATTAGACCAAAACAGACTGTTTCTTTATGCATGATGCATTGTGACAAAATAAGCCTGTTGAGGACACTTTGAACAACTCATCCTTATTTAGAAAGTAAATAGTCTTCTCACTATCTGAACTAAAGCACTTTATCACTTTGGAAAGCAACTCTATTTGCCACATCATCAATTTCATGTTTATTTGTACAAAGCCACACCTCATTTTCCTCAATATTTCTCGAGTTCAAGGTAACAAAAGGACATAAAGGTGTGACCTCTTCTCTTTAGTGCGCCCTCAGATGGTAAAACTTGAGTGTTTAACGCTCCCTGGTGGTTAAAATACGCAGCGACGGTATAATTCTATATAAAAGACTTTTATATGTTCAATCTGTTTTACTTTAAAAAAAACAAAAAAAAGGCGATATGATATGCAGACAAAAAAATTAATACACACATGTGAATCTTTGTGAAAGTTGATCTATTTACATAATATAATTCAAAACGGAAGATTTGATGTATCGCATTCATTAAAGACAATGTAACGTGTTTCAGCCACATATTGTTTTGAATCTGGATGATTGTGGCTTACTTCATCAAAACCCTGTGTTTTAACATGAAATTGTTGTCGTACTGGAAGATAGATCCAATTTGAAAAATACAATTTGAGAAATAAGATGAAATAAGCTTAACTCCAGGCAGGAGTTTTTCCTCTTTTTTCTTTTCTTTTCCTTTCTTTTCTTTTTTCTTTTCTTTTTTTAAAAGAAAGCAGGTAAACGAGCTCCTGCTGTTCCCAAAACATCCTGTAGGGGGAGCCGGAGGTTGAAGTCGCCACATTTCCCTCAAGTCTTCCCGGAAGCTGCGCGTGAAGAAGACAGCGTGAGCACCATGGCGCCTCTGGATCTGGATAAATACGCTGAAATCGCCAAGCAGTGTAAATATCTGCCTGAAAACGACCTCAAGGTAAACTTTTCTCCCCCTGAGTGTGTTTATTGAAGGTTTCCTTCGAGCTCAGAGCGCCGCCGTTCATCTTCGTGCCGATTTATCATGTGACGACGTAGTTAGCTTCAACTAGCCAGTCGTGCTAACTTCCATTTCTTCATCAACAAGTGCAAACCGCTCATTAATGTGTTTATTTCAGCTTTAACTGTGGACACTAAACGTCGCGATTAACTCGTCAGGGGTTGTAAACCTGCTCCGGTGTGTTTTTTTTAACTGACAGTGCTGTATTTACATTCCAACAGTTATGTGAAGCAGCTAGTTGTCATGATTGACGTACTGTTTGTCAGTTGTTAATCTTTTAGTTAAAAAAATATCATCACATTAACATTTTGTACTGGATTGAATGCCACTTACACAATTGAATCCATTTCAGTTGCTTAAAACCGATGGAGATCATATGATCCTATAAATGGGCTTCTGATTCCAATTGTCACACAATGCAATGTGTTATATCCAACAAAGGTACACTATAACACTACTGACCAGATTTTCTGTTTTTTATTCGTTTAATCCACTGTTTCATTTGTTTTTCCGCAATTATTTGTGAATATTTTTTTAAATGTGTTAAAAGTACTATGCGAAATCATAGAATACTAAACCACCTCCATGAATAGCTCAACTATTATTTTTCTATATTGGGGTATTTAATTTAATCTACTACTATCATTAGTTTGGAAAATAAAGTGATAAGTTCAAAGTTTTGGAAAATGCAATTTAGTCTTGAGTGGGCCCGACTTGTAAAATAATGCAATATTGAACTTTATATTTAAGTGTTTGTTTGTCACACAGAGTATATGTGATGACAATGTCGATATTTTCACAAAACCAAACCAGGACTGCAGAAAATCCCTCCAATCTCAACATGAAGCCAATTTTAATGAGACTTCCTGCTGCAAAATACAGTGAAATGTTCAGAAAACGTCTCTTATAGCTGTTACGTTGAAGTTGTTTTTAACAAAATCACCATGACAACATGATTTTGACACTAATGCTAGTTTGCTGTCACCCATATTTCAGCTTGGGTGTTGTGTTTTGTCCAAAACTCATAAGAAATGTATTTATTTGGGGAAAAAATAAATAAATTTCTTTTAAATTTTTACCATTTGCTTTATGATTTGAGATTTTCCTTTCCGCAGTCGCAAACAAACCCGCTTGCTCATGTTGGGCTTTTCTATTTTCTCTGTAAAAGCACATACTGTATTTATAAATGTCTTTTTTTTTTATTTAAAAAAAAAAGCCATATGTTGAATACTCAGTCATTAATAACCACAAATAAAAGGAATTTTTTAAAAATGCAGTCGAACTGTTTAAATGAATAAAATAATTAAACATCTAAAAAAAAAAAAAAAAGTCTGCCAATATTTAAATAAATATGCAATTACTTACAAAAAGAAATAAAGAAAAAGTAATGACTAAAATTCAGCCACATGTGTATTACATCTTCTGTTATCTGTTCCGTGTAGCGACTATGTGATTACGTCTGCGACCTGCTGCTGGAGGAGTCCAACGTCCAGCCCGTGTCCACTCCCGTGACCGTGTGCGGGGACATCCACGGACAGGTAAACGACCAAACGCGTCAAACAAACATTCAGACCCGAGTGTTCACGCCGAGTCTCCGTGTCCCCGTAGTTTTACGACCTGTGCGAGCTCTTCCGGACCGGCGGCCAGGTCCCCGACACCAACTACATCTTCATGGTTTGTCGCCGTCCCGCCTCCTTTCTGGTGTCCGAGTGTCTGTGACTCACGTCTCCGCCGTCCCTCCTCAGGGCGACTTTGTGGACCGCGGCTACTACAGCCTGGAGACGTTCACCTACCTGCTGGTGCTGAAAGCCAAGTGGCCCGACCGCATCACGCTGCTGCGGGGAAACCACGAGAGCCGGCAGATCACGCAGGTTTACGGCTTCTACGGTGAGCGGCGTTTTCAGCCGAGGCCCGGGATCGGCCGCTCGCTGGAAAAAAACGGCCTCGGGACACTAACGCCACGGTTCTCTGTGTTGCAGACGAGTGTCAGACAAAGTATGGGAATGCCAATGCCTGGCGTTATTGCACCAAAGTGTTTGATATGCTAACGGTTGCTGCTGTAAGTTGGATTTTTTTGGGTTTCTTGGATCTTGCATGATTGTGACTCCAGTGTGGATGTGTGTGAGTATGTTGCCGGCTTTACTGGAATGTTTGGGCAAATAAGAGATCAGAGAGGGGATTCACAGCTTTTTGTGAAGATTTAATTCACTCGTTCATATTTACAACTGCGAGCAATTTTGGCCCCCCGTTTCCAAGATGCATCGAGAGAAAATAGAAAACTTTCGTTGGCATTTTGGGGGTTTGTTTACTCCGAGCCACTGAAAACACAGGGTTATGAAAACGTATGGTTTATTTACTCCAGAGGGCAATTAGCTGCTGGTCCAGTGAGACAAAAAGTAGCATCTGTCCATCGGATGACCAATCTAAAGATGAAATCACTTTACAAGCTGTTTCAAAGGTCGACGTGTCCAGAAAAATATTTATTACCTCTAAAATCACCTGCGCTTATTTGTCTCAAAAACTAACGAGCAGATCTTCACGTTACATTTCGGTGGTGATCCAGATCAAAAATACTACTTAGAATGATTTCCCTCTATATATATATATATTGTTCCACGCTTGGCCTGTCACTTTAAAGGACAAGTGCATTGTGGGAAATGGATTTGAAGCATGTTTTTTGGGGAAGTGCAGTTTGTTGTCCCGCCGCTTAAAAGAAGAATAAACAGCCACAATCCTGCAGGCAGAAATTTCTCATTGCTCTTGTTGGTTATGAACTTCATTGTCCGAGGGAGGAGGAGAATTGCTGAGTCATGCTCTCTGTAAACAAGTGTGTGTGTGTGTGTGTGTCCGACAGCTGATGGACGAGCAGATCCTGTGTGTCCACGGGGGCCTCTCTCCGGACATCAAGACGCTGGACCAGATCCGGACCATCGAGCGGAACCAGGAGATCCCCCACAAAGGAGCGTTCTGCGACCTGGTGTGGTCCGACCCGGAGGACGTGGACACGTGGGCCATCAGTCCCCGGGGAGCCGGCTGGCTCTTCGGGGCGAAGGTCACCAATGAGGTCGGTCAGACGCGTTTTAGGTCAGGGGGCCACGTCCGAGCCCAGTTTGATCTGGACTGGGCCGGGCCCAGTAAGACGGTGGCGTAACAAGCCTTAAAGTTAAACATTAGATGTTTTTCTGTTTATTTAATTTAATTTTTTTTTGTGGCGCAGAGGGTTCGCGATGAAAATATCGAAACTCGGGTCTCAGTGTTGTCGCTACTTTTCAGAAACCTTTATTTTCTGGCCTGATTGGGAGCATCTTTTCAACTTATAGTAAAGACATGTCGCTATAAATGACTATTTTTGTGTGTGTGTGTGTGTGTGTGTGTGTGTGTGTGTGTGTGTGTGTGTGTGTGTGTGTGTGTGTGTGTGTGTGTGTGTGTGTGTGTGTGTGTGTGTGTGTGTGTGTGTGTGTGTGTGTGTGTGTGTGTGTGTGTGTGTGTGTGTGTGAGATAGATAGGGCCCACGCACATTAATGAACAATCTTATACAAAATGTACACAAATTGTAAATATTATAGCAAAACTGCACATTTTCATCTGTAGTCCGGCTGCAGGTCACACCAGCAGTGCAATGTATAAATATAAAACAATTTTTTCCCCCTTTTTTTTTTCATTTTATTATTTATTTCATTCATTTAAAACAACACAACAACAGCAGTTCATATGAATGAAAAGGAGCAGAAAGAAGTCAAACTTCTAATGTTCTGCCCCTCATCAACACTAAATCATTTACAGTCCAGTTCATTCACATGCAGCGTCTTTTTCCAAGACATCAAACACAAAATACATAAATAAGGTTGATCTGCTGCTCCGCAGTGTCGTATTTCTGTAACATTGACAATTTAACAAGTTTCTTAAACACATCAATGGATTTAGAAGTTTTGATTTTACAATCAAGACGGTTCCACAGACCGACTCCTTCCACTGAGATGCATTTTTCCTTTACGGCCGATTGAAACCTCAGTTCCTTTCAGTTCATATCTACTTTTTCTCTTGGCGAATCTGTTTTGCAAATTGTTCGGTAAAATTTCCAGATGAGCTTTAAACATGGTTTTTTAGAAGGTTATACTCCACTAAATCTTTAAATTTCAAGTGTTTTTAGTTGTATAAATAAAGGATCAGTATGGTCTCTGTAACCACTTCCACTGGCGACTCTAATCGCTCTTTTCTGGAGAAGAAAAATTGGATTAATGTATGTTTTACAGGCATTTCCCCCATTTTAAAAACTACAAATTACATTTATGCAATGTGAGTGCAGGGCTGATTTACTGTTTAAGTTGTTTTTTTTAAAAGAGATGTAAGTAGGGAATTGCCTTATATCTGTCATCAGGCTATTAAAAACAGCTGGAAACTCTTTAAAGGGACAATACATTCGCATTTACAATAAAACTCATTCGTTTTAATAGAAATGTGTGGAAAAGTTAAAAAAAACCTGCAAAAGTGGATCGTCTTCTTCTTCCTCTTTCAGTTCGTCCACATCAACAACCTGAAGCTGATCTGCCGGGCGCACCAGCTGGTCCACGAGGGCTACAAGTTCATGTTCGACGACAAGCTGGTGACGGTGTGGTCGGCGCCCAACTACTGCTACCGCTGCGGCAACATCGCCTCCATCATGGTGTTCAAGGACGCCAACACGCGGGAGCCCAAGCTGTTCCGGGCCGTGCCCGACTCGGAGAGGGTCATCCCGCCCCGGACCACGACGCCGTACTTCCTGTAGAGACTCTTTACCTTCTGTATTATACATTTAGAGTATTTACAAGCGTCTGTCGGTGCCAACTGCTCCCCCTCCCCCCCCCCCCCCTTTGCTCTGTGCATTTAATGCCAATTAATCTGCAGCTTCAATCGTCACAACCGAGTTGAGTTTGCGGAGCAAGTGGCTCCCAACCCGATGTCCGGGGGCCTCCTTGGCGGGACGCTGGAGATCAAACCGAGGGCCCCCCCCCCCCCTCCCCCGAGGCATTAGATTTGCACAGATTAAGACACTTTGTACAGTCCTGGAAAGTGCATATTGCCGTTATTCTGGTGTGTTGGCGGGAGTGGGTGGCTTCGCTAACGATTTGGACGGCGGCGCGTCTCGTTAGCCAATCAGAAGCGTCTCCAGCGATACAAATGTTGGGAACCGCCGGCCTGGAGGAGGAGCTGTAATCCACACTCTTTGTAAAATGTTCATATTTATTAACTAAAAAAAAAACAAACAAACGAATCCCTTCCGCCTCAAGTGAAGAATCACAGAGAACATTTCACTTTATTTTGTTATGTTAAAATTCAATATCCGGAGTTCTGCACATCGTGGTTTATGTGAGCGTATAAATAAACGTGTAAACCTGAGAGTTGGTGTATAAAGATATACTCTGTCCTTGTTTTTTTTCTTCTGCTTTTTATTTTTTATTTTTAATGTTCACAATGTTAAACCTGTGTTGTCATGGAGCTCTTGTAATTATTATTTTTTTTCTGTGTTGCAATGCTGTTTTTAAATAAAACCATCTAAAAGAAAGTTTGGAAGTTATGTGAATTGTTTATCAACTTTCTTTTTTTTAACATTTCTCTTGAAATGGTGAATATTCTTTCTTTGCAACCAGAAAGTCAAGTTCATAGAATTAATACAATGCTGGTTTCACAGCTTCAGAAATGAGGACAGTTATCCACATTTGAACCTAATTTATGATGAAAAAAAAGCTAAGTATTTGCCAAAAATACCTTAAATCTTTGTGGTAGAATTACTCAATTTAGCTCTTTAAAGTGCTGATGACACTTTTCAGGCCCACACAGCTAAAACTATTGCATTGAAGGTTTTTTTTCCTGTTATTTCAGATATTTAGACAGATGGAACAAAATAGATTTTTTAATATTATCATTCATTCATCTGTATTGTGACTTATTTCTCATTAACATAAAAAAAACCACTAAAATAATCGACTTTGTTTACTGTTGATATGCCGTTTCCTGCCTGTAGAGAGCGCGCCCGCGTTGCCCCGCCCCCTCTGTTGTCCTGTCCAATCAGCAGCCGCTCCGCCGTGCCGTCAACAGACACCTGCTATCCTCGGGTTGATGACGTGTAGCTCTCGGACGAGCAGCAGCAGCAGCACTTAGCTTGTCAGACGAGACCGGAGCGGCGAGTTGACGTTTCCCAGCGGACTGACACGACTGTTGCTGCCCCCCGAGGCTCCGAAACGCACACTTACAGCCAACGAGACACCACGGATGGATATTTATCCGAATATGAACACGGTAAGAGGAAAGAACGAGCGAGCGAGCCGCCAGCTAACTCTCATTGTTGTGGCTGGGGGAGCTAACGTGGCTAACTGGCTAGCTGTCAGTCAAAACAGTCTGACTGTGTAAATCTAAATTACTAATTAGATTATCTGAGCCAGGTTACAACTGGACTCGTCCACATTTCACCTGGAACGTTGAGTTAGGTTAGAGACATTATAAGTTGCCAACTCTGGAGAGTCTTCAAGGATCTACATTATTGATTCTGATAAACTTGCATGTCATTGAGGTTGAGGAATGGCTTTTTAAAGGTCTGCTTGACTTTACATTGCAGGAGAAGAAATCAGGAAGCAGCAATTATAAAATGGCTACTGACAGTATTATCAGCTTCGTGGTATGTCTTGTTATCGGAGGCTCGCGTCAAAGCTTCGTGATCCTTTATTAAAGTGTTTTTAAACTATGTTATCTCCTGTTTCCACTCTGAGAAATGCACTGTTAATTAGACATAGATACTTCGATCTGCTACAGTCACACTGACGTGGCAGACCTTATGAAAGCTGCTTTTTGTTACTCAGTTGGTAGAGTGGTCATAGGTCAATAGAAAGGTTGCTGGTTCGATTCCCCAAACCTCACCGGTCCACACGTCTAATTGTCCTTTCGCAAGACACTGAAGCCCAAACTGCTTCCACGATAGGGCAATCGTGGCCGAGAGGTTACAGCAGAGGACATGGTATTGGAAGTTTGCAGGTTTCCACAGCAAGATGGGCCACTACTATGGGTCCCTGAGCAAGACCTTTGACCCCCCCCATCCCCTTTAATGTGGCCGCCCACCGCATCCTAGAAACAGAATGCGGTCAATGTGGGGAAAAAGGAACTTTCCCAAGGTCATTAATACAGTTTAGTTTAGTTTGTGTGTGTTTTCACCAGCTGCTTTCTATGTTGAGTTGTTGCACTTATATCAGCTGTATATCGATGCATCAATATCCCCCAACCGAAGCTTCTTGGATAGTATTTACAGTAAAGCAAAAAACTGGGCCGAGACTCTGGAAAGTGTCTGATTTTCTTCTTCGACATGTACGGCTTTAGTGTACTGAACCACAAGTTTCTATTTGTAGTTTTACTCTTACAAGAAGACTTTAGCAATGAGGGATTCAGTTTGAGCGTCCATTGTTACTAGGTACGTCCACTACCGCACTATATACGGACTTTTCATGTAGATCTACGCTTGCAAGGTTGAATATGAAGATTTAACCCCTGATGTGCTGAGAATCATTTGTTTGTAACTTGTGTACAAGGCGGCTAGAGAAGCAGTTATGCTTATTTGTGAAAGTGTGAGTGAAAACAAAACAAATTGAGCTGGGTGCTCTTTCTCGTGCACCTCTAAGTATGTGTAAGTGTGTCTGAGCTGCGCTGTGAGTAAACGGCTGATCGATACCGTCCTCCGTCCTCTCCTCCTATAGATGTAGCACAATGGAAACACGAGCCTGTGGTCAGCGGCACTGCGTCAGGACGCGGCTCCCCTCCGGCCGTCGGAGCGAGTAACCTGCCGAGACTCCGATGCGTCGCGTGCAGCCGCCTGCCCGCCAACCAACCGCCTATCGCACCGGAAGAGAGACGCCGAGGGGGACGACGACGACGACGACGACATGTTTGCCAAGCTGAAGAAGAAGATCGCGGAGGAGGCGGCCACGGCGCCGCGGAGCGGCGTCCGGATCCCTCGCACCATCAGCAAGGAGTCCATCGCCTCCATGGGGGCGGACTCGGGGGACGACTTCGTAAGTCACCGCCTCTGCTTCTCTTCCTTGCTTAAGAAGGGTTTTCTAAATCGGCTCGGATTTCACGGCAGGTATTTCTTCTGAATTGGATTTCTGCACCTTTTAAGATGCAGTCGGTGGATTTTTAGTCAGAAATTCTCACACAGGTTTTTCATTTACACGGGAGATCCAACACGGGAAACCGGATCGTATTTTGAGATACGGGTTTCTTCTTTTTATAAGATTTATAACCAGCAAAAGAATTCAAAATTATATATGTCTATGTCAATAATAGTGTTTATAAATCTTATGTGAAGCAAAAAGGTTTTCTGGTTGCTTGAAGGGCTTTATAAATAAAATAAGATCATATAGGTTTTATTTGTACCATAATTCTTTATTTGATTTTCAAGATAAAACAAGAATGAACCTTGTTCTGGTTTGGTTTATTGCGTCACTGTAGTTCATGTAGCAGACAAGAAAGAACATAGTAACTCTACATTATCTGTACAATACAGAGTTGTTACACATGCACTCATGGTCTTAATATTTTACAGCTCTGGAGTTTAGGATTGTGATGGTACAGATTACAGAGGAGCTGAACACTCGCCTTTCAGGGTATTACAGCTCAATTTAACTTGTCTGATGTGAGTTTTTTTTTATTTTTTATTATTATCCCCCCTGAAAAAGAAGCATTTTAAGCATATAAGCCACGTTTGAACCAAAAATACCTGGTGGTGCTTTATGGCAGTGTAACAACACTGGGAAGGACAAACCTCCGAAATATTAGAATTTCGTGAATCATCCATTTCATTAAACACGATTAAGAAAGAAACGATTATTCTAATTATTTATTTATATTATTTATTTAATATTATTAATTATTATTATTGTAATTGTTGTTCTTATTCTCATTATTAATTTTATTAATTTATATTTTATTATAATATTATTGTTGTTGTTGTTGTTGTTATTATTATTATCATTATTATTATTATTTATGTTTCTTATTCTTATTCTTATTCTTATTATTATTACTATTATTATTTGAGGTTAACTCTGGACTTGTCTCTCCATTTACTAAATGGAAAGTTTACTTTTTTTTTGTTATTATCGTATATTTATTCCTCATCATGGTTCCGACCAGACGGAAATATGTTGATCATTATCACAGACAAGTCTATGTAAACATTTAGTTGGTATATTTAAAACTTTGGCAGAACATAATCACAGCTATTTATAAAGCATGATAAAACCCATCCTTCTTTTCACTTCATACAACCTCATTAAAACTAATTGCCATTGTTTCCATTTCCTGCAGAATAAACGTCAATTACATGAACGTGCTCCTCGTTTTTGAGCAAGACGAGCAGAAGTCGTTGGTTATTTTTTTAACTAACCGCTCACTAGTCCCTGTCAAACATTGTCCAGGATATCCTCGGGTCTAAACCAACCAATTGCCTTCATAAATAGGAAGGAGCAAACAAACAGCATTTTCCTAAGGCGGCGTTCAGCTGCTGTGTGGGCGGAGCTTCAGTTCAGCACGTCAGACTAAACTGAACTCTGTCAAGCAAATGACGATCTTGAATAACGCCACACGCTAACAAGCATTAATTGTCCACACGGTGTGTTTGAAGGTAAAACAAAGCTGCTCCACTCTGAAATACAGAAAACCTGTTTGCACAACAAGAGAACAAGAGCTTCTCGTAACAGAAGCAGCCTGTCGGTTTACACACACTTCTTTTATGGTGGATCTACAAAATCACCTGCAAGCTGCTAACGTCTCTTGATCAGTTGCTAGTGACTAGTTATTCTGGAAAGTAACTAGTGTATTGGTAGTGTGGAAGGTTCTCTATAATCTGGATGTTGGTGGGGGAAGATGCTCTATAATCTGAATGTTAGTAGAGGAAAATGCTCTATAATCTGGAAGTTAGAGGAGGAAGATGCTCTATAATGTGGATGTTAGAGGAGGAAGATGCTCTATAATGTGGATGTTGGAGGAGGAAGATGCTCTATAATGTGGATGTTAGAGGAGGAAGATGCTCTATAATGTGGATGTTAGAGGAGGAAGATGCTCTATAATGTGGATGTTAGAGGAGGAAGATGCTCTATAATGTGGATGTTAGAGGAGGAAGATGCTCTATAATGTGGATGTTAGAGGAGGAAGATGCTCTATAATGTGGATGTTAGAGGAGGAAGATGCTCTATAATCTGGATGTTAGAGGAGGAAGATGCTCTATAATGTGGGTGATAGAGGAGGAAGATGCTCTATAATGTGGATGTTAGAGGAGGAAGATGCTCTATAATGTGGGTGATAGAGGAGGAAGATGCTCTACAATGTGGATGTTAGAGGAGGAAGATGCTCTATAATCTGGATGTTAGAGGAGGAAGATGCTCTATAATCTGATGTCAGTGGAGGAAGATGCTCTATAATCTGGATGTTAGAGGAGGAAGATGCTCTATAATCTGGATGTTAGAGGAGGAAGATGCTCTATAATCTGGAGGAAATAAACAAGAAAAAGCAGCAAAAGAGCTGAGATGATTTACCAGCTCTTAGCAAATGAAGCTAACCGCTAAGTATTGAACCACGCGAATTCAAATGACTGTTGCTAATGCTAACGCTAACCACCGGCACAGAGTTGCGTAACAGAGAGCAACAGCTGATCCGTAAACGTCTTCATGGGCAACACATGACAACATTTTTGTCTGCAGTTTTAAAACCAACATCTGGATTCTTCACTGGTTTATCTTGCGTTTCTTTCGTGAAACAGATCCCCCCCCCCCCCCCCGACTTCATTCATTATGAACCAAAAAGCTCTGTGTGCTCCCCCCCCCCCCCCCCCCCCCCCGGGCAGCTCCGGTGAATTCAGGCCACTCGTCTTCACATTTCGGGATCCGCCGCCAATCCCCCCGTTGATGCCGATGGCCACATCAGTAATCCCCCACTCTGAACTGGATGAAAGCCTTTTATCGCCTCCATCCAGCGCCGACTCCCCCACTCCCCCCCAGGCAGATGTGATCCCGGGTCTTAATAGTGGTTAATGAGTTTGATTTGTCCATTAACTGGTGTGTAAAGTCGCTGTAATTTGAGTTTCAAGCGCCGCGACGGGAGCTGACGAGTCGCCGCGCAGCACAAATCTGGATAAACCCGGGTCGGGTGTGACCGGCGTGGTATCGGAACAGAGAGAACCCGTTCCGCGGGGCCTCTGTTGTGCTGCTCGTGGGCTCCCGGGCTGCGCCACGCCGTAACACGAAGCTCACGTCGGTATTTTCCCCCCCCCCCCGACACTCGATCGTGTCTTTGTCCCTTCAGAACTCACCGATCAGCTGACGCGGATATAAATAAATGAGACGGAAGCTTCCAGTCGCGGGGTAAGGCCACGTGTACTGTACGCGGACCCGGGCCTTGCTTTTTACACATAAACACCACAAACGATGAATCATGAAAAGTCCGGCCACGTTGGAGGTTTTGAAAAACTCTGTTTGCATGTGAAGAGGGGAAGACGGCACAATTCGTGACGTCGTGGTTTTTTTTTTTTGTTTTTTTTCCCCAAGGATTCTGATTGGCTGTCATGGCTTCATGCGTCTCGTTACACTGCCCCCTACAGGCTTGGCTGTTCAGAGTTATAGTAGCTCTGAACCAGGCGTACATACTCAACTCAACTTTATTTATAAAGCGCTTTAAGCAGCAGCAGCTGAGACAAAGTGCTGTACATTGAAATAAAAATATAAGAGGCAAAATAAACACATTAAAACAATAAAAAAAGTTAAAGCAATAAAAACAATCAGATGGTAAAACGGTAAACAAAACATAAAAAGTTAAAACAATAAAAAAAACGAAGGCACTAAAACCAGAGTCTCACGCTGAGGTAAAAGCCAAAGAATAAAAATGGATTTTGAGACGAGTTTTAAAAAGGGCGTACATATATGTCGATTAAAATGTTTTGTAGGGGAAAGAGATATCGGTTTCTCTAAAAAAAAAACCCGGGTAACGTGTAAACGTGGCCTCAGGCTCCAGCTGCATAATGTTTTCAAGTAAAAACGTAAAATTTTCGTTGCGTTTCGCCTGCAATGTAAGAATTCTGCACAGTTGGATCAACGAGCGCGACTGCGCTTCTCCAACAACGTGAACATTTACGACACCGTCATTTTTTTTTTTCATTGCCGTGTGAGCGTGGAACCTTTCTGAAACCAAAACACCAAATCAATGCCGTTTTCAATTGATCGTTCGTGTTCGATTTTCACTCTCGAGGAGAAATTCCAACTGGAAATCAAATAACTTGAGCTGGCAAAAATAACTCAGAAAAAACAAATTAAAAAGGGACATTTTTTTTTATGCTATCTGGCCCGAGGGTAAAATGATAAAACACGGCAATCTGCGAGAAAATAGCCGATAAACAGCGGTATTTCCGCTGCTGGGCGGAGCTTCTGACAATAATAGAGTGACATCACGAGTTGTGCACACGCCCAAGTTGTGTTTATATTATGGCGGATTTGTGTTTTGACAACGAAGAGGCTGAATTTAACGATATTTCATCATCATCATCATTTCAAATCCAGTGATTGATGAAGAAGACACAGAAGGGTCGTTCTGGGAGGGGGGGGGGGCACATCCACACCAGTTTACATTTTCAAGATTTTCCATAATTGTGGACAAAAAAAGAAAAAGTGTCGAGGCGCTTCACCAGTAAGTGCCTCTTTAAATAATAGGAAAATGAAAACATGTGGAATACATCATGTAAGAAAAAACCAGCATTCAAGGAAATATATGCTAATTTACTGCTAATTCCACCCTGAATATATTGAATTTGTATCAATTTATCTCCTCCTTCTTTGACTTTAAGGTCTTTAAATGGTTGTGTTGCTGTCGCGGCTCCGTCTCTGTGTGCCGGCTGTATTTCACGTTGGCTCGTCTCCCACTTCCAGACTCCCAGAGGCCGCGGCGTTGTCTCCGTTACACTCGGCTTAAATAATTTAATGCCCCGGCCCAGGAGCAACACGGCACGGCCTTGTTTGTGACATTGAGATTTGAACACAATGGAAACATGGCCGCCGTGAGCGGCTCTTTTCATTTCCTCCCGCGTCTTCGTCGTCGCATGCCGACCACGTGAGGTCAGGTTCAGGTGGTCCGGGCGCGTCGCATTAAAACATCCGTCGGTGTTCTGTAATCCGACACGTGTGTGTTTCTCCAAGGCGTCTGACGGCAGCAGCTCCAGGGACGACCTGCCCGCCCAGATCCTCAGGAGAAACGACCAGATCCGGAAGCTGGAGGCCAAACTCACAGGTAAGGACGGAGGTCAGAGGTCAGACGGTCGCAGAAATCCCCGACACACGATCCTCACCTCAACTCAAAACGTGGAGTGGAAGAAGAAATTGTAAATAGAAATTTTCATGGAAAAGAAAAAAAAAAAAACCTCCATATTTGTCCATTTTGGTAAAAAAAAAATAAAATAAAAATCCCTTTTCACCTGATTAACAGTGGATTTTATGTATTTTTCTTTACATATTTTGGAAATATAATAGTTTTTTTTTTTTTTATAAAATTATCAACTCTTGTATATTATCAAGGACAAAAATTTCCACATGCTAAAATTATGTTAAATATATATATATTTAAAAAACATTTTTTAACTCTATTAAAAAAAAAAAAAATCCATCCTGATCAACAACTGTAAAATATTTAATAATTTAAAACCTTTTAAATAACAGTTTGATAACATGTTGCGTCTTATACCAGTAAAATATTTAAATGTTTATTTTGATTTAGAGATTTGCAGGAAATAAAATAGGATAATAATGCATTGGGGACGTTATTTAGAATTATTTTAAGTGGAAAAGAGTGAACGGTGTCGCTGCAGGACGTTTGCATTGTTTCATCAATAACAAACGACACATTCTATGTACTGCATTATAATGAGAGAATCTCTGATTTCAGTGGTTTAAAACAATTAGAAACATAAGTAATAGTCTTTTAAATCCAACTTGAACATGAAAGAATGCACAATGTTATATTTTGTAAATGCGGTGAGTTTGAAAAAGCCATTTAAGTTGGACATTTATATTTCCTATTTAAGTTTTTGATCTGAAAGTCAATATTTTATTTAAAGTCCCTCGAACAGAATCCACACAGGGAACATGTAAGATTTGTGAGCCAGTTGTAGTTGTTGATGTTCGTCTCTAACTCGTTGTCATTACGCTCTGATACACGTATATTTCCAGCATTTAAATTTGGCGGGACATTTCCTCCCCCCCCCCCCCCCCCCCCCCGGCTGCGGTTAAAGAAACTCCCGAGCGTTTCCGAGCTGTTTGTGTCTCGCGAGTCTGTTTTGAAAAGTTCCACCTCGGGTTGCCGGTTTGAAAAAGGCGACGGTTGCCGAGACTCCGAACCCCGAAACCGGCCGAAAGTTTTACAGTTGCCCTCATTTCCCGTTGTCGTGTTAAACGGGGCTTTTGTTTTGGAGGAGACTTCATGATGTCACTTCCTCCCGGGCGACTTTAGTGACTCTGCTCTCGGATTAGAAGCCCAGTCGTAGTTTCCATTATCTCTCAATCATGTTTTCCCTTTTGTTTTCTCCCTCTCCCTTTTTTTTGTTCAACACCTCCTCCTCCTCCTCTTCGTCCTCCTCGTGTGTGTGTGTGTGTGTGTGTGTGTGTGTGTGTGTGTTCCCCGTCCCACCCCATCCCCCCCCCCTTCCACCCCACACTAGACTACGCTGAGCAGCTGCGAATTATGCAGAAGACCAAGGAGAAGCTTGAAATTGCGTTAGAAAAGCATCAGGATTGTACGTACCTCGACTCTTGTCCCCTCTTCCTCTTCCTCCTCCTCCTCCTTCTCCTCTTCCTCTTCCTCTTCCTCTTCCTCCTCCTCTTCCTCCTCGGGACACCACACACACCTCAGAGACCTTCTCTCCTTCAGAAACCCAATGTTTGGCCGTGGCGTTCACGAGTTTAAATAAAGATTGGGATGCCGTGCGAAAAAAAAACCTTTTTAAATAAAAAAAAAACAACGCATTTTTATGAAAACACAAAGAAATTGTAACTCTGACGTTTACTGATATTTAACTGTTCAGTTTTGATTTTTCTGTGACATGGTTTGGTTTCTTTAATGACTCAAAGTAAGAAGTTTGTGGACGTTTCTCCGTTTTTTTCCCTGCTCCTCCACACCGTTTCTACCGCCTCTGACCTGAACTCTACCGTCATAGCTCTACGCTCCGCGATCCTCCCACGTCAAGGCCCGCCGTCTCTGAAGCGTGAAATTAAGAGCGGCCATAATTCCTCCGCAGAACAATCATAGCCGAACCACGGGATTAATTCTCCAGCTAATTGGATAATGACTCGCCCGCGTCGCCATGTGAATACGAGCTATTTTACGTCTCGTTATTAGAGTCAGGCTGAATAATCTGCAGGGTTTTTTGTTGTTTTTTCACATTTACAAACATTTGTGCTTCGGGAAATTGCCAGGACCTTTTTATTTCCTTAATTTGAGAAAGTTATTGGGCAGAATTCTGACGTATATAAACTCATTTGCCTTTTATTTACTCAGGAGATTAATAAATCTCTTTTACAAGTGCATCCTGGCAGCGGTACATAAAACGAGTTTACAGTGTCTAAATAATACTAAACTGTTCTTAAAACAAATAAATAGCAGCGATCTGTCTCACACTTGCAATCCGATCGATCTTTTATTTGGCATTTTATGAAGAAACTCTCAGTATGAACCTGAATAAATTCATGTCCGTCGATTCCACTTTGAGTAGATGATCGATCCGACGTCATTCGGCGCCGTACTTTGTGCCGGACACTTTAATTTCCTCGTGTCTGGCGCCAGTCTCAGTTTGTCGTGCAAACGTTCGATTCACTTCAGTGTTTTGAAAATGACGACCGTTTCCGCAGAAACGCTAAAAACCATGTCGTCGGCATGACGGTAGTTAGTCCGTGATTTTTTTATAATTATTATTTTTTTAATGACTGACTGATTGCGAGCTGACTTTCCACCACCTCTCCGCCCAACACAGTGACGTTTGTTACGTCTTAACGCTTCACATTTATTTTGAAAGGTTGTGAATATGACCCGCTTTCTCCTCCTGAGTCGTGAGGCCCAGCAGGGGGGGGGGGGGGGGGGGATTCTTGTGGATGCTGGCGGCTTTTTCTGGGCTTTCAGTCTGGTTTACTTCTCTCCTCTTTCTACGTCCAACCCGGCGACGTCGCCTTCGGCTTCACTCGTCCCCGGTTTCCATCCATTCGCTCGTCTCTCGCCTGAATGAGCTCCCCTCCTTGACGCAACCTCCGGCTGCGTACAAACCTCTTTTTTTCGTTTCTTCTCCGGACGTCTCCATCTTCCCTCCTCCTCTCTGTGTGTCTCTCCGCTCAGCGTCCATCAAGAAGCTCCAGGAGCAGAGCGACTCTCACCAGGCCAGCAGGGCCAAGCTGGCCGAGGGGATGGCGCTGGCTCTGGAGAAGAAGGACGAGGTGAACCACACCTTTCACCCAACCATCTGATTTGCTTACTTGTTTGTTTGTTGTTGTTTTTTTTTTTTAACTCCCCTGTCGTTCCTCTCCCGGCAGGAATGGACGGAGAAGATGGCGAATGCGGAAAAGGCAAGTCTCACTCCGTTTTACACGATTTCGAGTGGAAAGCGCTCCACAGCGGTTTAAAACGGGCCGCTTTAGGTGGAAGTTTTTTTTTTGGGGGGGGGGGGGGCGCTCAGTCTCCCGCTGGTCGCCCATTGGCGTCGCGGGCCGTGGCGAGTAGTTGTGGAGGTTTAACGTAGCTGTCGTCTGTTCAGGAGAAGGCCGCCCTGGCGGGCCGGATAGAGGAGATGACGGAGCAAAGCTTAGCGCTCTTCCAGAAAAGGGACGACCTGGATGAGCTGGAGGGCTTCCAGCAGCAGGAGCTGGCTAAAGTTAAGCACATGGTGCGTACAGTCTGCAGACATTTCCATAGAGGGTTGGGAATGTGGCGCCTTTTTTAAATTATTAAGAGCATTAAAGGCCGAGTGAAATGTAAAACACTACTTTGCAAAAAAAATGATAGTTGGGGTTCTACTTGTAAGGTTTCTCCGACTCGCATAACAAAGTTATTTGAATTTTGAATCTCCAGCCAAGGAAGTCGGGGGAATCCTTCTTCGTGGGCGTGACGTCAAGAGTTGTGCAGATCTCCATCTGTTGTGTTTATATTGACTTGTTTCCCTCTTAAATATCAAAGTTTTAACAGTGTTTTGAAGTTATAGTCGGCGTTTTATGAGCCTTGACGAAAGATTGAGCCTGGAAGAGACCGAGAGAGGAGAAAAGGAGCACGGGCGGTGGGAGCGGCTAGCCACTAGCTCGCGCGGCTAGCGAGAGCCGCTGGCCCCGGCGGCTAGTAGACGATCACGTAGTACCTGGACTCATCTTCGGAAAAGTGCTTCGACGTGTTTGATTCACGAAGCGGGGTTGTTCTGCCAAAAGTCAGGAGCCTCAAAGCCTCAAAGGTGAAAACTGGCGGCTGCTGAGGCGAGGAGACGAGGACGAATGGAGGACGAAGCGTCTTCTGCTTCCTCAAACATGTTCCAGACGGGGTCACCGATGGCAGAATGACCCTTCTGTGTCTTCTTCATCAATCACTGGATTTGAAATGACGACGATGATGAAATATCGTTAAATTCAGCCTCTTCGTGGTCAAAACTCTGATCCTCCATAATGTAAACACAACTTGGGCGTGTGCACAACTCGTGATGTCACTCTATTATTGTCAGAAGCTCCGCCCAGCAGCGGAAATACCGCTGTTTATCGGCTATTTTCTCGCAGATTGCCGTGTTTTAACATTTTACCCTCGGACCAGTTAGCATAAAAAAATGTCCCTAGAAGCGACAGCCAGAGTGTTTTGGAGGTTGAGTTTTCATTTCACTAGGATTTTAAACGCGTATGAAAGCTCTTCAATGTGACTCAATCGAAGCCGGCTTCGGTCAGCACTTCCCCCCTGTCACGCCAGACTCCTTTGTATTGTGACCCGTGTCCCTCGCCGGGTGTCTCCCCCCCCATCAGCTGCTGAGGAAGGAGGAGCTGCTGAGCCGGCGGGAGGAGGAGCTGCAGCAGAAGGAGGCCGAGGTTCAGTCGGCGAGGCGAGGCCTGTCCGAGGCCCGGGGGAAACTCCAGGCGCTGGAGCGGCAGCACCAGGAGAGCCAGAGACTCAACTCGGAGTTTGAAATCGAGAGGTACCGGAGATTTCGTTCACAAACACTGGACTCATTGATGTAGAGATGGAGAGAGAGAGATCTGAGGAAGGAGGAGCCTCGCAAACGACCACGAGGAAGTGAAATTTGCGTTTGTGGCTGCAGAGAGGAGCTGCTGCTGCTCAGAGAGGAGGCCGACAAGAAGATCGGCGAGGTGGAGGGGCGGTGCCGCGACCTGCAGGCCGTCATCCAGCAGGTCTCCGAAGACTTCCAGAAGGTTTGTCGTCCCCCCCTCCCCCCATCAGCTCTCGTTCTGCCCCGCTCATCGCTTAACCCCGGTGACTCGTTGCCGTTCCAGTCTCAGAGTATGGTGTCGGCGCTGGAGACGTCCCTCCACGACTTACAGAGCGAACACGACGCCCTCAAGCTGCAGCAGCAGAAGGTGAGGACGGGAGGACGGGAGGACGGGAGGACTCGTCTCATGAACGTGGATCGTTGTTCTCAGATTCAGATTCAGGATTCAGACTTTATTAATCCCTTGGGACGACCCCCTCAGGAGTCAGGAACAGCAACACAGAGAGCAAAGAATAAAAAAAATAAATGAGTTAGATTTTCCGTTTGGGCTTTTTTGGGGCGAAAATCTTACTTTGAAAGGCAAATAGCGGACTTCCTGTTGGATTTAGGTCCAAAGTTAGAGCGCGTGAGTTGTAGGTCTCGACGAGACGAACAAATTTCGTATTCGCTGCATCTCTCTACGACGTTCCTACAGACCGTGGCGGGCGATTTAGTGTGTCTCGGTGGCGCTAGAGAGCCATTTTTGGACTTTGTGGGGAATTTTTTTTACATGATCACCGGCTCTATGCGATTCTTCACGAGCCAAATTTGGGGAGTTTTTGAGCGTGTTTAAAGGGGCCAAATTTGAGCGTAAGTGAAAAGAAAGGGGGGCAGAGGATGGCTGCTGTCGTCCATAATGTCCAGCAGTTTGTTCAGTGTTCTCGTCTCTGCTACCGTCGCCAGAGAGAGACGGGAAATATAAAACATCAAATGGTCAACGTGAAGCATGAGATGTATTTTTAATTAAATGTGACTGGGACACTTTTATCTTCTGGCAGAAAATATCTCATCAGTCACTATAACGTCAATACTCTCGGTCTGTGATTGTCACACTGTGGTACATGTGCAACCAGCGGTCTGCCCGCTCCCCCTAGTGGTAGGTCAGGGCAAATCACAAATATATAAAATTATTGAAATAATACAAAACTTGGCATGAAAAAATATAAAACATATCATTTATATGTAGAATAAGTATATGAGCCATTGATCCATAGCAATAGATTTTAATGTTAGTGATAAACAATTGGTCCTGCTCGTGATCTAACTTTAGCTTTAGCATTAGCCACAGATGTTTCCAGGTTATAGAGCATAATCTTCATCATCATAACTGATGAAGAAGAGTTTCGTTTTGAATCACATTTTTTTTTCTGTTAACTAGTAATGGAGCTGCCATACATTTGAAGAAGCGACTGAATTGAGTGCTAATTTTCAGTAACTTCCACAGCGCGGTATATCTGTTTATGCATAAATACAGCCTGTAAACATCTGGAGTTGAGAAACCAATCGATGACGTTTTAGAGGGAAACTCTAAACTTTGTGAAATTGTTGCATCTAAAACATACAAAATATTTACATTCCAGACTTCTTTTAAGAGCTTAATTAAAAACATTTTTTTACAAATAAATGGAAGTGGAATCCGGAATCGTCCCACAGAAATAAACGCTTTTCTCCCCCCCGTCCCGTCGTCAGGCTGCCGTGACGGAGGAGGATAAGGAGCGCCTGTTGGCGGAGCTTCAGAAGAAAGCGGCCTCGTTGGAAAGACGACTACAAGGGAACCTGAGCCAGGACGAACACCTGCAGGAGTTCCTCCAGGAGGTGAAGGACACGCCCACAAACGTCACTTTTGGAGGGACCACCGATCAACCGATCGCTGTGTCCTGGATGACGGCAGCTTACATAAACGGGACTCGTCTGCGTCAAAGAGTCACTTTGATCTACGAGGCTTTGAAGTGCTGTAATGCTGGGAACTCGCACTGTGTGGACTTTGCATGTTTCCCCCCCAGATGTTGTTTTCCTCCCACAGTCCAATAAGACATTTGTGTCTAAACTCCATTCTAATTTTAAGGAGAAAAGTAGAAGCGGAAACACTCATCAATCAGTGTTGTCGTTGTTGTTGTTGTTGTTTTCAGAAGTCCAGCCTGGAGCAGAGTCTGGAAGAAACCAGAGCGGAGCTGTTGGCGGTTCGGACCAATCATGCCGACACTGTCAGCTCTCTGGAAGCACAGGTGAACCAGGAAAACCTCAAACTAACCTTTTAGTACCCAGTGATTTACCTCTGTTGTTATTTTCTGGCTTTCTTTTATCATTACTGTAAAAAAAAAAAAAAAAACTGTAAAAGGAAAACCTTTCAGTTATATAGTAATTTTGGCTATTTTGAATGTAAAAAAGCAGATACAGTTTTAATTTTCCAATCGCATAATAAACTGTATTTAAAAAAAAAATGTACAACCATATTTGAGCGATTGCTGAAGATTATTTATCGTCAATGTAGAAATATGACGACGACACCATCTAGTTTTAAGAGCATTAGTATTTGTGTATTCAGTTATTTCCTCTTTTTTTTTTTTATTCTCTCTTAATATAATTCTACATAATCATACAATCAGTGACGTTGCTCCACATTGGACTTCCAGGATGCCACAACTCATGTCACCGAACTCTGAAATCCATAATCTGATCAGAAATTTGTGAAAAAGATCAAATTTCTTTGAAAAATGTATTCCAGAAATTTAACAATTCAACATAGAAAGAAAGAAATGTCAACGTTAATGCGAGTTATTTAAGAATCTAACATTATTACAACAACCAACAGCACCCTCTAGTGGCCCGACAGAAAAACTGCATATTTTTCAGCGTTTCTGCCGTGTAAATGGAAAACTTTGAATGAAAGTGGGAAACAAAAACACGGCGTCTCGTCCGTCTGCAGGTTTCCAGGATGAGCTGCAGCATCACGGAGCTGCAGACGCTCCTCAGACACAAGGACGACTCGTCGCGGGCCTACCGAGAGAGAACCGACTCGCAGGTGAGACGCTCGCGCAGCAACACCGGGGGAAACTCTGGATTTTTTTTTTTTTCAGAACCTCTCGTCACAACTCTCTGCTTCTGGGTTTGTTTCAGATCTCAAACCTGGAGCAGCAGGTCTCCCAGAGCGGCGAGCGGCTGAGAGGTGCCGAGCAGCAGGTCGCCGAGAAGCAGCAGCACGTGGAAAAACTGGTGGGGGGAAGTTTTAGGACGACTTGTAAAAATTACAAGTTTAAAGCGAGTGTCGTAAAATACTGAGTGAACTCTGGGGAATCGCAGGTTTCCATTGCTCAACGATGTACAGAAATGCTCTTTAATGGAAAATACTGGGAGAAAATGTCCTGTCGTTAATATAAAAAATAGAGACATTTGACTCAGCAGTACTAACTTTTAGCTACTTGTCTCTGCCAAGTACCGATATGAGTGGAAGTACTCCGTGTAGTTTATTGTAATGAGAAACACGGTGGAGAGCTGACGTCCATTAAAGGAAATGTTCCACCGGCTGCGGCTCTCAATCTGTTTAAAGTGTCTCGCTGTGTGTGTGTAATCGTGTGTGTGTGTGTGTGTGTGTGTGTGTGTGTTGCAGCAAGGAGAGTGGAGTGCAGAAAAGGCCTTTCTGGATCAGCAGCTGTGTTTGCTGGAGCAGCAGAGTCAGGAAAAGGCCGTCCGGCTGCAGCAGAGCATCGGCGCTTTAGAGACGGAGAAGCAGACGCTGGCGGACAGAGTGGTGCGTTCACTCGCTTTTTTTTTTTTTTTTTTTTTTAGTTCAGTGCCGCAGACTTATTCACAACAGAGCTTGATATTAGTTTTGTCAAAAAAAAAAAGATGTAAAGGTCATTATGGTAACAACGGTCTGGATCAGGAGACGGTGAAAGAAGTTTAATTGACTTTAATTGAATTTCCTTTGAAATGAGCAAGTTCATTAAGCTGCACTGCCACATTCAAATAAATGCAAATTCTAATGCTATTAGATGAAGCAGTGCAGTGGTCAGAGCATTTTTTGTGTTGAAGATATGATTTTCTCCACAATAATGTTTTCTCCACAAAAATAATAAACATTTTAATCAGTTAAATTATTCTATAGTTCAATGAATTGCCTCTCAAACACATGGCAAGCGACAATATTAAGAATAGCAGCTGCAGTTCATTCATTCATTCACACTTGCACGCAGTCGGCTGATCGAGCCAGAAGTGTTAAAAACAACAAACAGAAAATGAGAAACCTATGATGAGAACGAACACTCGTCTTCAGGCTGAACGTATAAATCATGGCCTTTAGTATCTAATGCTAACTCAATGAACCGGCCGTTAACCAGACGATTCTTATTTTAGAGATTATTTTCCAATCTTTGATCATTTGTACTATTTTGATGATATTTTTATATATATATATTTAAAAAAACAAACCTATTTCAGCATATATTTATTTATGACTTGCCCCCTTTATGCCACTAGAGGGAGCTCACGTAACAGTGTGAGAATTACAAAATTAGATCATTTTAAACCAATGTCGTCTTTTTCTAATCGTCTCACCGATTAAAATATGAAGGATTTAATCTCCTGAGGGAAACGACCTCTAAAAATCCATCAATCTGACCAGGCGACTCCGTTTTTCTGTCTCTTTGTGGCGCGACGAAGAACCGAGACACTTTTATATGAAGGGGATTCACTTTTTCACGCCACATTAGTATAATTAACATTATTAGTGGGAAGCGAATGTGTTGACTGACTTGAGTGTGTGTTTGTGTGTGTGTGTGTGTGTGTTAGGCTGATCTGGAGAAGCAGATGGTGGAGACGAACTCCAGCCTGAGGCGGCGAAATGAAGAGCTGGAGGAGTGCAGGGTGAGTTTATCATCCACCCACTCACTGCTTTACGTTTCAGCTCAACTGCCGGGACTCCGGCGTGTAAATATACGAGTCGTCTATCAAAATGTAGAATTACAGGAAACAATCCCAGTTCATGCCACTCCAGATAAAGTGCATCGTGTGAACAAACACACACCAGGATTGGAGGAGGTGCCGTCGGCTCCTCTGGTGGTCTCGTGTCAACGGGTTCAAAACGAATGAAAATCTGTTGTTTTGGACAGCTAAAGCCTCGTTTTACACCTTTACCATAAGTGAATTGACCAAATCTTAACTTAAAGGTATACAGGAGGATTTTCAGGAATTTTAGGAAAGAACCGCCCTCTCCACCGTTTGGAAAAAAAATGCGCATGCGCAACGCTGTACCTGCTCCCGAGACGGAACGCCGACTAAAACGCGTGCGAGAGACGTGCACGAGCCCAGTTCTCCTCGTGCACGCTCTGTTTACAAGTCACAAGTCGGCATCGCTCACATAAGCTCACTTTACAAGAAGATTTGCACCAGAGGGGGTGAAACTGTGTAAAAATGTCCGAGAATAATGCGTCGGGTCGGCCACCGGCATGATGAGAACCGTGTGGAGTGAGCTGCACGCAGGGACGAGCACGTACGACGGGCTTACGTCATATATCACCAGAATGATGGACAATTGGGAGGACCAGTTATTTTGATGATCCACCCGGAAGAAGAAAATCCTCCACTATACCTTTAACTTTTGTGTGTCATGAGTACAAAAAACACTGAGATCAAAACTGACGTCTCTTCTATTAAAACAAACGTCTTTTAAAACGATACGCAATGTAAATGTTTATTCAGCACTTTCCTATTATTTGATGTGCCGTGTGTGTGTGTGTGTGTGTGTGTGTGTGTGTGTGTGTGTGTGTGTGTGTGTGTGTGTGTGTGTGTGTGTGTGTGTGTGTGTGTGTGTGTGTGTGTGTGTGTGTGTGTGTGTGTGTGTGTGTGTGTGTGTGTGTGCGTGCGCCCAGGCGGAGCTGAGCAGCAGGCAGACGGTGAGCACGGAGATCGCCAAAGCTCTGGAGGAAAGCCGGAGGCAGAGGGAGGAGCTGCAGACGCAGGTCTGAACTCAAACACACACATCATCAAGTATTCAGGGGCCGACATATGGTCACTGACGCCCTGTGTGTGTGTGTGTGTGTGTTCGTGTGTGTGTGTGTGTCAGGTTGCAGCGATGACCACGTCTCTGCAGACGTCACAGCTCGATCTGTCGGCGGTCCAAGAGAAGCTCACGATGAAGGAGGAGGAGGTCAGAGTGCTGCAAGACGGTATGGACACACACACACACACACACACACACACACACACACACACACACACACACACACACACACACACACACACACACACACACACACACACACCATTGTTTAATTCCCGAGTAGAACATAAACGACAACTCAGATTTGTTGAAGCTGAGATGTTAAAGAATTCTTCTTCGTCTCCTACGGTCTTCTTTTTCTTCCTCCTCTTCTTATTCTTCTCTTCCCCGTCCTTGTTCTCATTTCTTCTTCTCCCTCTTTGTTTTGTTGTCTTCTTCTTCTCCTCCTTCCTCTTCTTCTTCTTCTTCTTCCTCTTCTTCTTCCTTTTCATCCTCTTCTTCTTGCTCTTCTTCTTCCTTTTCATCCTCTTCTTCTTCTTCTTCCTCTTCCTCTTCTTCTTGCTCTTCTTTTTCTTCTTCCTCTTCCTCTTCTTCTTCCTCTTCCTCTTCTTCTTGCTCTTCCTCTTCTTCTTCTTCTTCTTCTTCCTCTTCTTCCTTTTCCTCTTCCTCTTCTTCTTCTTCTTCTTCTTCTTCTTCTTCTTCTTCTTCTTCTTCCTCTTCTTCTTCTTCCTCTTCTTCTTCTTCTTCTTCTTCTTCTTCCTCTTCTTCTTCCTCTTCCCGGCAGATTAACATTTTTTTAAAGGGTTCCTGATGAAGTGAAAGATGAAAATGTTGAACATTTAAAAAGAAACCCACATGTTATATCATCTGTGTGACAGAAATGAATGAAGACATGAACCTTTTAGCTCAAAGTTGACGACGAAGCAGATTTTCCAAACCAAATCCTCCCAGTTTTTCTTCAAATCAGATTCCACGTGAACACGTGTCGAGGTATTTTAGTGTTTGCTGCCAACTTGAAGGCATCTGGTGAAATCTCTGACGTGCAGCTTGTTTGTGCTTGCCCCGCCCCCCTGGAGTCTGACGTGTGTGTGTGTGTGTGTGTGTGTGTGTGTGTGTGTGTGTGTGTGTGTTGCAGAGGTGCAGAGTCGGCAGGCGTCCCTGCTGCAGCTGCAGGAGGAGGCGGAGCGGCTGCGAGCGCAGCTGGAGCAGACGGAGCAGGACAAAGAGTCGCAGCTGAGCCGGATGAAGGAGGAGCTGCTCGGCCAGACGCAGCAGCTGGACGGCTGCCAGGCCCGGGTGAGTTCAGACCTGCACCGGGTGTCACGCTCCTCAGACCTGCACCGGGTGTCACGCTCCTCAGACCTGCACCGGGTGTCACGCTCCTCAGACCTGCACCGGGTCTCACGCTCCTCAGGCCTGCACCGGGTCTCACGCTCTTCAGACCTGCACCGGGTTTCACGCTCCTCAGACCTGCACCGGGTTTCACGCTCCTCAGACCTACACCGGGTGTCACGCTCTTCAGACCTGCACCGGGTTTCACGCTCCTCAGACCTGCACCGGGTGTCACGCTCTTCAGACCTGCACCGGGTCTCACGCTCCTCAGACCTGCACCGGGTCTCACGCTCCTCAGGCCTGCACCGGGTCTCACGCTCTTCAGACCTGCACCGGGTTTCACGCTCCTCAGACCTGCACCGGGTGTCACGCTCTTCAGACCTGCACCGGGTTTCACGCTCCTCAGACCTGCACCGGGTGTCACGCTCCTCAGACCTGCACCGGGTTTCACGCTCCTCAGAGCTACACCGGGTTTCACACTTCTCAGACCTGCACCGGGTCTCACGCTCCTCAGACCTACACCGGGTTTCACACTTCTCAGACCTGCACCGGGTCTCACGTTCCTCAGACCTGCACCGGGTTTCACGCTCCTCATACCTGCACCGGGTGTCACGCTCCTCAGACCCCCCAAAAAATATACCTGCAGCACGAACCAATGGCCTTTTTTTCTTCTTTTTTTGTCCGTGTTTGCTGCAGATCTCCTACCTGGAGGTGGAGGTGGAAACACTGACGGAGCAGCTGCACAGCCCCGAGGTGTGTGAGGAGGACCAGAACGGCAGCGTGACCGTGGACGACCTGGATCACATCCAGAAGGTCAACAGAGACCTGGAGCAGCAGCTCAGTGACAAGAACAGGGTCAGTAACCCACAAGAGTTTTTTTTTTTTTTTATTATTATTATTATTATTCACACGAAGAGCAAAAGGAAGTTTCAGGCCACGTTTCCACTTCCCTGGATTTTTACCATAAACGGCTATTTCTCCCTCGACATTTACAACCAGCATGTCCACCTGGTTCAGAGCTGCTATGAGCAGCCAAACCTGTAGGGGGCAGTGCAACAATAAGCATGAAGCCACAATAAGATAAGATAAGATAAGCCTTTATTGATCTCACAAAGGAGACATTTACTTGTTACATTCAACTCTTGAGGACACTTATGAGTAGGAAAGACAAGAAATGTGCAAACAGATAAGAATGGAGGTATCTTATATACAATGACTATCAAGAACTCTAAGGGCCAAAAGTATTTACAGTAAAAAGTAATTATAAATAAAATAAAATGGGACTAAAATAATAAAATAAGATAAAAATCACAGACTATAATAAAGTATAATAAGTTCTAAGGGGAGCAAAGTATGCAGTAAGATGAAATACAAGGAAATTAAACTATGATGGGGGGGGGGGGGGCAAAGTGTAGAATAAAAGTAGCCGGTCAGAATCCTTTTGTGACGTAATTACCCCCCCCTTTAGAGTTAACGGGAGATGCCGAGTCATCGTTTGTGGTGCGTTTATGTGTAAATGCCCAAATGCAGAGGTTTTTTAAATCCCCAGGAAGGTGTGACCGTGGCCGCGATGAAAGCTGAAGAATGTACTGATTGATTGTTGTCTTTACAGACCATCAAACAGCTGCAGCAGAGACTCGCGGAGCTGAAGAGGACTCTGCAGAAAGAACTGGTAGGAGGAGGATGATGATGGTGGAGGAGGAGGAGGAAGAGGAAGTAGAGGACCAGATGTCACCCTGACTGTCCCGCCACTCTCTCCCTGCAGAAGCTGAAGTCTGAGCCGGAGGCCGACGGGAGGGAGAGGCTGCAGGAGAGCCGGGCGGAGAAGCCAGAGAGGCTCTGCCCCGAGGCCCCGCCGGCCTCCACCCCGAGCCCCCCGACCTCCAACACCACGGTGACCAACACGTCCGACCTCAACGACTCGCGGGAGATCAACTTCGAGTATCTGAAGCACGTGGTGCTGAAGTTCATGTCCTGCAGGGAGGCGGAGGTGGGTCGTGGCAACACCGAATCTGTTTAGAAAAAGAGAGAGAGAGAGAGAGAGGGAGTGTTTACACTGCAGCAGCGGACACACTGACAATGACGTAGTTAGCATGCCGGGCCACTGGAGGGTGCTGTTGCGCAATGCGCTATAAACATCAGGGGCGAGTCTCGACTATATAACGACTCGTATGAACTATAAAACGAGAATAGAAACCAGGAGTCACACCACTAGGGGGGGCACCATGTAGTTATTCAGGCCCACGAGTATTTTGATAGGGCTTTGATTTATATGAAAGATTTCCGTGTCGCCCCTCCCCCTCCAGGCGTTCCAGCTCATACGAGCCGTTTCTGTCCTGCTGAACTTCACTCGAGAGGAGGAGGACATGCTGAAGCAGACTCTGGAGTACAAGGTCTCTCCTTCACACCTCCTCACCCAGTCCAGATGTTTCTTTAGGTTTTCCCACTGGAGAAGAAGAAGTTTTGATGTGACAGGATATGAAACGGGACTCAGACTAGATCTGCAAGCGATATTGGAGGTTTAGTCATTCTAAATGAGAAAATATTGACTTAATGCGTCTCTGCCGTCAAGACGTGCTTTAATAATTCACTTTATTCCTATAGCACTTTTTATATGGGGCTTTACATTAAAAACCACAATGAAATTTACTATAATGAAACACAGAGATCCGAAAAAAGGACGACAACAAACAAAATAACTTCACTTTATAAAAACCGAGCGATTAAAAATTAGTTTTTAAGTCCAGACTTGAACCAGGACAGTGAGATTAAGTCATTATTCAACAAATGTATCTGGATTTGTAGTGATAATACAAAATGTGTTCTTCCAGCATTTCTTTCTTTCTTTCTTTTTTAATGAATGCCGATTCAGTTGTGTCATAAACAGCCAATAATCTAATGACTTATAGATAGATAATTACTTTATTCATCCCCGAAGGGAAATTGTTTTGTTGCAACAATCTGGTACATACGAATATTATAAAATACAATAGAATAGAAATAAAAGTAAAAATATAAAAATATCTGGGTATAAGACATAAAGTGAAACACAGAAGGGAACATGGGCACTTAGAAATACGCACGAGATAAAAGCAAGATAAATAAATAGTAAGGTGCAGTGGCAGAGCCATTAGAAGTAGGCATTATATAATAATAATAATAACAATAATACAGATAATAACAATGTGTAATAGTGTATAATACTCGTGTACAGTACTACTAATAATGGTAGCAATAAAATAACAACAATATGGTAGCAATAAAATAACAAACAATAACATATATATATCAGTAATAATAATAATAATAATACCAATAGTATATTTATAATAATAATAACCAATGGTAGTAGTGTACTTGCACATGTATAAATATATGTATATGTACATGCAATATGCCATATGAAATATATGATATAAGTATCAATGTAATTTAGTCCAGGTGATGATTGAAAGATTAAAGATTATTGGGGGGAAATGACATGGAGCCATGTTTTTGGACTGTGTGGAGAAACTGTAATAAATAAATAAAAATAAAACCCGTGCACCCACAGGAAGATCTCGCAAACCCCCCCCAAGAGATGCATTTCTCGACTCCTTAAAAAGCGTCACAACGGCGCTGAAAACATCCCACGTGGTCAATCCTGTCGTATTTAGCGTCTCGCCCCTCTGGGTTCTGTCTTCCAGATGTCCTGGTTCGGATCCAAGCCTTCGCCGAAGGGCATCGCCCGGCCCTCCATCTCAGGCACGCCGTCCCACTGGAGCTGATGGGGGGGGGGGGGGGGGCGGAGCCACACGACTCTGTCGTCTCGCCGAGGCACAGACGACGTCTTGTTTTTTTTTCTGACCGAAAACAAAGTTGGTGAAACAACAGAGCTGACTGTTATTTTTTATTTATCTTGTTTTTTTTTTTTTTTTCCCACGGAAAGTACAAGCCTTTTCAAACAGCCGACGCTCCGAAGCAAAACCGCGGGGCTCCCCCGAGTCCCGTCGCTTCCGTGGCGTCGCGCTTTATTTACGAGAACCTCCGAGCGGTTCACACCGGTGTTAAAGAACCTGGACGGTCGCCGTGGAAACCGTGGCGGGACACATGAAAGCAGGTGGTTTTTATCCTCTGCCGTCTTTCCCCCCCCCCTTTTTTGAACACGCGGGTTCCCTGGAGGACAGACTTTGACGTGTTTCCACAGTCTTGTTATGGAAATAGAAACACTAAACACATATCAAGGTGAGCAGGTGTGTTTTTTATCGCAATTAACAGGTTTTTTGGGTTTTGTTTTGTTTTTTTATCATCGGGGTGGAATCGACGGGAAATCAAACTCTCCACCTATTTTACTCGATGAGCTCTTCATCAAATATTGGCACATATATAACGGCTTTGTTTCTTTTTAATTTTGCCTCCATGATACTTTACGGTAGCAGCGTGAAAACTCTTTAGCATCACCTCAGTGCAATATTTTACTACCAGACTCTGGAACGTCTGTTTGGAGCAAAACTTTTATGCAAAAAGACTGAAATATCTGCGAATATTGGCACTGTTTTCATTCAGAGGGTGAAAAGCTTTTTTTTTTTTTTTTTTTTTTTATTTATTCTGGAATATTATTTAGGTGTTTCATAGTTCATCATTTGACTATTTAAGCATGACGCAAGCAGAATCTTTAGAAAAAAATCTAACTAAAAACCAGCTTTCTTCATACTGGCTGGCTCCCATGAAGCCTTTTTAATCAACTGGTTGTAATTTGACACCAGCCTCGGAGTCGGTTTGTTCTCGAAGTTGTTATTCATGTACCGGCCCTTTAAGACACCGCTGGAACCCAGTACTTAGTATTTCAACATGCAAACACAAAAGAGTTTGTAATTTGACATCAGCAGCACAGGTTTTTTTTGCCAGTTCTCCTGGAAGAGTTTGCCCATGTGAGGAAATGTAAATGCTGACTTCTCGGTGAGCATTCGCTGGCGTTAATGGCGGATTCGATTTCCTCTTTAATCCGCGAAACAAAAACCCCTTTATCGACTTTTAAGAAGCCCAACTCTTCTTCATCCGCCGTCAAGCCTCTGTTGTAGGAGTGCTTATCCTGACCACCTTTGGGGGAATTGAGTTCTTGTAATTTGACACCAGCCTCTCGAGGCCTTCGCCCCCGGAAGACGCGACCGTATAAGGTCATCTGTGACATCGGCTTGTTTAATCCTCATGGTTTCACATTCAAATTTGAACTCTAATCACTGTAAACTTTGACATGTGATGAAAACACGACAGCATTAAAAAAAAAAAAAAAACAACTCCTCCCGTTCGTGGCTATTATGGGATGTTTACAGGAAGCCGTTGAGGCTCGGCTCGTCGGGTGCATGCAGGTCCTTTAACACTGGTGTGGATGGGGACGACACAATGTGAACGCTTTACCTTTACCTGCCTTCGCTGATGTAAATAAAAAAGTACATTCCACACGTCTATTTATATAGAGAGATCTGTACATACGGTATGCATTGACTTTATAAATCTGGATGTAAATGGTTTGATGTGACCCGTTTGCAAGTATTTCTCATCATCGTCATCGTCACGTCTCGGCCTCGGCTCGTCGATCTCTCCCTCGTTATCGATTCGTCTTCTGGGAACGTGAATGTTAAATACTGTCTCCATGAGAATCCTAAGAAATGGTGAAAGCACTTTTTAACCTGATTAAAAAAAATCCTCAAACACAAGTGTACAATCACGACTGCAGCTCCTCTGTCTCTTCTGGCTTTTCATGATTTAACGACAGCAGGGTTGCTTTGTTTTTCCTTCCTTTTCCCACATTTAATAAAGAGAAATCCAAAAAACTACAAAGCTGAGTTTGTTCATTTGTTGCATATTAGACAATGAACCATGAGACAAAACTGAAAATCTTACTCTTTTGGGGGTGAATTTGTGTATTGTCTGTCTATTTGATAATTGAGTTTCTACTACAAGTTTTGTTTTGGGGTTTTTTTCTCCTTTGGGGGGGATTTTGCCATTGATGGCCACACCAAGCCTTTTTATTTTAGATTTCAGATTCCATGTCGATTTTAATATTTTATAGCCACATTGAGGCCATACATTTTATTTGTGTGTATCTTGTGTCTCTTCAGTAGTTGTACATTTACTGTAAAACTTGTTTTATATTTTTAACAGGGTTGTTATTGGTTAGTTTTCCACTTATGGCCACATTTAGCCTTTTTGTTGTAGATTTCTTATTCCATCTTAGTGTTTTTAATATCTTCTTTAATAGATTAGTTCTCTTGTTGATCATTTTATAAATCTTTGGTGGGGGGGGTTGGTTGTTTTTACAATTTTATGGCCACATTGAGGCTGTTTGCTGTAGTTTATTGGCTTTACCGGATTGTTTTTATTGTCTTATATGATAGATTTCGTCGCGTTTTTCTTTTTGGGTCGTTTTTAAAAATATATTTGGTCTTTTAATACTTGTTGATTTTGTGACGACTTCGACGGCGGCCTCTTGTTGCACGACCCCTCCTCTCCGTCGGGGGACGCTGTCGTCACTATCTTCATTTAACGCCCAGAAGAAGAGCGCTCTTTCCCGTGAGCACGCGGTACGTCCGGCCTTTCCATCGGAGCCCAGAGACCGAACATGGTGAGTCGCTCCGCTCCGCTCACAAATCTGCATTTAATGACTTTAAAACGCAACACAGCCGCTTAAATTCACGTCGTACGTGGACATAAGCTTCTAATGCACTGATACATGCTGGTATTTGTAGGTAGGCTGCCGCTTCGGCGGAGTAATATGTTGATTATACGGAACGCTGAGAGTGGCTACGCTGCGCTGCCAACTGGATGCTAATGCTAATAACGAAGCTAGCTCACAAGGGGCTCAATAATGTCCGTAAGAAAAGGTGTAGCTTGCTTTTATCAGTAAAACAACCGTAGTGAGTAAGTGACGGTACTTATATTTTAGGAATCGGTGTGATTCGCGGCTGTGTTAATATAATTTAGTTGTGTTAGCTTCGGTCGACATGTGTTTAGCAGTAGCAGCAGTCCTGACAGTGCTCGTCTACGATGCATCTTTCCCACCCACCCCCCCATCTTGACATTTCTATATATTTACCTACCGTTCAGGCCAAGATCAAGGCTAGAGATCTGCGGGGCAAGAAGAAGGAAGAGCTGCTGAAGCAGCTCGACGACCTGAAGAATGAACTGTCTCAGCTCCGAGTGGCCAAGGTGACCGGAGGAGCTGCTTCCAAGCTCTCCAAGATGTGAGTTCTGCATGAAAAACGTGTGTTAAGGAGGAGGCAGGAGCAGGTCAACCATCACAGCTCCATATTCCCTTATATTCATGCGGCTGATAGCCGATCAGCTCCATCGACACGTGAATTCAGAGCCAGGTGACTTGCTAATAGCAGTAGACTTCCAGGAACTGTGGAAGCGTTCAGATTAAATTGAACTGTAATAAAAGTCACAATTGGCCTCGCCAATTGTGCTGTACCTTTTAGACACAGATGAACTGATAGTGGAGAGATTATTCTTTTTCTATTGATATTTGCTCCTCAGCTGAAACTCAAACGCCCCTCAGTGTTAAACCACGAGCTCCATTTGAATGCTTTTTGTATTTCAAACCTCATTTCAGCTCTAAAGTTCCAGATCAAGATGCGAGTGAGACGTGATGGATTAACTGATCAGATTATAAAGTGTTTTCAATTAGATTGGAGTGGAGTTTTTCCCCAAGTCTTTTAAAAACCTAGCAAACCTAAACAGTTTTCTAACATTTCTCCCTCTCTCCTCTCCTCTCCTCAGCCGTGTCGTCCGTAAATCCATCGCCCGAGTCCTGACGGTCATCAACCAGACACAGAAAGAGAACCTGAGGAAGTTCTACAAGGTACCAGCCACTCCCACCTCTGATTCTGTAGTTTGATTCCCGTCCCCACCCCCACCCCCTATGATTCTCTGGTCTGTGATGATGTTGTTGAGCTGATGTTTACTGATGCATCTTACAACTGCTTACCAAAAGACTGAGACTTGAGAACTGAATGCTGATCCTCGCCGTGACACCTCCGATTCTTTTAAAATTTTTCAGTCCTGGGAAATGAACACACAAGTTTCCCTGTACAATCAAATGTGTGTTCATTACGGGCTTAAAAGAAATACAAGACATTTTTCTTTAAAGCTTGTTTTGCCGAGTCCCTGAATCCGCCTGGTTTCCCGTCCGGTTTGATGAGAGACCGGACGAGCCGCTGCACTGGGTGACGTTCTCGGTTCTGTTCCTGCAGGGAAAGAAGTACAAGCCCCTGGACCTGAGACCCAAGAAGACCCGAGCTCTGCGGCGCCGGCTCAACAAGCACGAGGAGAGTCTGCGCACCAAGAAGCAGCAGAAGAAGGACCTGCTCTACTCCATGCGCAAATTCGCTGTCAAAGCTTAAGAGGCTTTTTCTATCGGCTAAATAAAATTGTGTAAAAAGACCATTCAGGGGCTTGTGAGTCTTTTTACTTTTTTTTTTTTGTGTGCGAGATTTAGAGAGACAGAAACGTAACGCCAGTTCAGTTCAGTCCCGCCCGGCGCTCCAGTGATTCTCTGGTCAGTGATGATGTTGTTGAGCTGATGTTTGCTGATGCATCTTACAACTGCTTACCAAAAGACTGAGACCAGAGAGGAACTGAAGGTTCTGGGTTGTGACGTGCCTGAATGGCGTTAAGATCAATAAACCTCCAGCTGCTTCACGTCAAATCACAATGTTGAAATGAATAAACACTCATAACGCAACAGTTATAGAAGATTTGTGGACATCTACCTGTTTTGAACCTGAAAGTTGAATTGAAATGGGCTTTTATGTTGCGGTTTTAGTAATTTTCTATAGTATTTGTTTTTGTGAAAATGACATTTTCATCAGCGATGAACTAAAGTCTCCAAGCACAACCATCATAACGAAGTTAGTTTCACACGAGGTGTCATTTAACTTCTTTTGACACCTTCGAATAGAAAACCGACTTCAGAGACGATACAGGTGCCGTCTTAAAATCTGGTTTTAGACGTTTTTAATCTATAATTGGAGAAGTTGTTTGATGTAATTTACACCTTTGTGCAACTTCCTCTGATGCACATTTACACGAGTGCAGGCCACATAAACCGCATCATGCCGGGTGTGTTCAGAGGCCCCCGCCCCCATATCAGGCCTGACCCCCCCCCCCCCCCCCCCCCCCCATCATGAGCCACTCCATCACCATGTCTGAAGCACAAACACACATAAAGCCCTTCACCTTCGACCCCGTGGGCCCAAGATCCTGTCTGTCAATGTTCCATTAGTAGTGGCGGATTAATCCAAATATCGATAATGATACTTTACTGACACAGTGGTATTGGTATCTAATGATACCAGTGCAATGAGATCGATACTTGTAGTTTATCCCCTTTACTTAGACTACACTTGGCGTGTGTGTGTGTGAAGGTCGGTCACAAGTCAGGCTTTGTACACGTTTATTTGAGAAAAGAAGAAAAAAAGACGTTTCGGGGTTAAGGAAAGGTGTTAGGAGGCTTCCTAAAGGAGTTAAGGAAAGGTGTTAGCAGGCTTCCAAAAGGACCTATGGAAAGGTGTTAGGAGGCTTCCTAAAGGAGTTAAGGAAAGGTCTTAGGAGGCTTCCTAAAGGAGTTAAGGAAAGGTCTTGGGAGGCTTCCTAAAGGAGTTAAGGAAAGGTGTTAGGAGGCTTCCTTAAGGAGTTAAGGAAAGGTGTTAGGAGGCTTCCAAAATGATTTAAGGAAAGGTGTTAGGAGGATTCCTAAAGGAGTTAAGGACAGGTGTTAGGAGGCTTCCTAAAGGAGTTAAGGAAGGGTGTTAGGAGACTTCCTAAAGGAGTTAAGGAAAGGTGTTGGGAGGCTTCCTAAAGGAGTTAAGGAAAGGTGTTAGGAGGCTTCCTAAAGGAGTTAAGGAAAGGTGTTAGGAGGCTTCCTAAAGGAGTTAAGGAAAGGTGTTAGGAGGCTTCCTAAAGGAGTTAAGGACAGGTGTTAGGAGGCTTCCTAAAGGAGTTAGGAAAGGTGTTCGGAGGCTTCCTAAAGGAGTTAAGGAAAGGTGTTGGGAGGCTTCCTAAAGGAGTTAAGGAAGGGTGTTAGGAGACTTCCTAAAGGAGTTAAGGAAAGGTGTTGGGAGGCTTCCTAAAGGAGTTAAGGAAAGGTGTTAGGAGGCTTCCTAAAGGAGTTAAGGAAAGGTGTTAGGAGGCTTCCAAAATGATTTAAGGAAAGGTGTTAGGAGGCTTCCTAAAGGAGTTAAGGAAAGGTGTTAGGAGGCTTCCTTAAGGAGTTAAGGAAAGGTGTTAGGAGGCTTCCAAAATGATTTAAGGAAAGGTGTTAGGAGGCTTCCTAAAGGAGTTAAGGACAGGTGTTAGGAGGCTTCCTAAAGGAGTTAGGAAAGGTGTTAGGAGGCTTCCTAAAGGAGTTAAGGAAAGGTGTTGGGAGGCTTCCTAAAGGAGTTAAGGAAAGGTGTTAGGAGGCTTCCTAAAGGAGTTAGGAAAGGTGTTAGGAGGCTTCCTAAAGGAGTTAAGGAAAGGTGTTAGGAGGCTTCCTAAAGGAGTTAAGGAAAGGTGTTAGGAGGCTTCCTAAAGGAGTTAGTTGAAGGCGATCACGTTCATGTGGCACTGTCACTTAGTGACGTCATACTAATGGCGAGGTCTGCCGTGGGAAAGAACTACTAGTTTAAGGAAAATGGCCTATAAAAAGCACATTTGGAGTTTAGATGATTTCAAGTTGTTCAATGCAGATTATTACTTTGGTAACTCACATCATGTAAGTCATGCAATGACCGATTGCGCAACGTCTCTCTGACGCCAGTCAGGAAACCGGACAGATCTGGAATCGGCCAATCACGCGGCAGCAGCTCGGAGTTGTTGAGACGTTGTTTTTTCTCCTTGTTGACGTGTCCTGAGCAGGTGGAGGCGCCACCGTCGACCGGAGGGTTGTGACCTCCGGATCACGTGACTTCCAGCAGAATTAGAGGCTCGCGAAGAGGAACGGAACGCCAACGTCTTAATCAATCGGCGTCTTATTTGGTCTCGTCGTGTCAATATGGACACAAATCTGCTTCTATTTCTGTGTTATTTAGTTTTCCAGGCCGACCGGCCGTCTGTTTCTGCAGCTTTGCAACAACAACAGCAACAGTCGGCCTCGGGAATGTGTGGAATTACCATCACCTTTATTCTAATTACTTTCCCGCCGCCACCCGGCCGCCAGCTGCCCCGTCCTCCGTCCTCCGTCCTCACAGTTCCTCCGCCGCCATGAGGCTGCAGGCCGTCCCCCTCCTCCACCTCCTCCTCCTCCTCCTCCTCCTCCTCGGCCTGCTGCTGGGCTCGCCGCCTCGCTCCTCTCAGCAGTCCGGCTGCCTCAAGGTCAACCACTGCAAGTGCATCATGAAGGACGGCAGCGGCGTCATCAACCTGAGGGCCCTGGGCGACCGGGACGGCTTCCTGGGGCGGTGGCAGCCGCTGGTTGCCGGCGGCGACGGGGACGAGGACGACGAGGTCCTCCTGACCTTCAGCCCCTGCCTGCTGTTCACCGAGCCCGAGGACCTGCGGGGCGGCGAGTGCACCGACGTGGCGGCGTGTCTGCTGGTCAGGTAGGGCTCAGCGCCAAGTTCCCCGTCCGCAGGGGAATTTTTGACCCGTTTTGACGTCACAACTTTAGTTTTCGTCCACGTGAATCGCCCGAGAATAAGACAGGCGGCTCCACTGGATGGTCTTCGCGAGTTAATTTAATTTAATTAAGAACGGAGCCTCACTAATGCCCGCGAAGAAGTTATTTCTCTGCGCTTATTCATAGTTAACCTTCGTGACACAAACCTGGAGTCTCCCTACTTTCTGATACGGTTTCATTCTTGAAGATGTCCTCGACGGTTTAGGAGTTCTGATCAGGAGAAATCTCTGGATGGAAGTGAAGGGTTAATAAAGTGAGCGCTGCAGTCTGGAGAGTGGCCACCAGAGGGCGCACCACACCTCCACACTGCGTCAGAGGTTCAGTCACTGTTTAAAAACAAAATATAAACTGTTTAGGATTGAATAATCTCTCAGGATGCGTTTGTTTATGTGTTTGTTTGTTGTTGTTTTTTAAATTCACGTTCAGTTTGTTGATTTGATGTTTGTTTGTTTGTTTGTTTTGTGAACAGGCGTCTGGGACTCGATACTGAGAGTCGATACATCAACTACGGAAAGCATGAAGGGAATCAGTTCCACTACAACCAGTCGATCAACACTCTGTCTGTGTCCTACTATGGTGAGACGCAACACAAAACAACACAACACAACCCAACACAACACAACACAAACACTGTATGCCTCATATTGTAATGAGACACAAACACGATTATAACTAAAATACAAATCTAAACAACACACATGCAAGGGAAAAACAACACAAACACACACTTTGGTGAGAGACAACACAACCACAAATCAAAAACACAAACAAACGTACACACCTTCTCTTTGGTGAGATAGAACACAAAGAAAACATAAACAACAAACACAATGTGCCCGTCTCGTACCGTGGTGACGTACGACACAAACAAAAACATCAATAAGACAAAGAAAACGTATTAAAAAAAAACCGAATATGAATGAAACAAAGAAAACAAAGACAAACATCGCCAACGTAAACAAACACGACTTGTTTTTATTCTTCTTCTTCACCTCCTCCTGCTCTGGTTCTCCTCCATCGTCCTCTCACCATCATTCACCTCCTCTTCCTCCCCCAGCTCCTCCTCCTCCTGCTCCTCCTCCTGCTCCTCCTCCTGCTCTCCTCCCTCGTCCTCTCACCATCATTCACTTCTTCACCTCCTCTTCCTCCCCCAGCTCCTCCTCCTCCTCCTCCCTCGTCCTCTCACCATCGTTCACTTCTTCACCTCCTCTTCCTCCTCTTCCTCCCCAGCTTCTCCTCCTCCTCCTCCTGCTCTCCTCCCTCGTCCTCTCACCATCATTCACTTCTTCACCTCCTCTTCCTCCCCCAGCTCCTCCTGCTCCTCCTCCTCCTGCTCCTGCTCTCCTCCCTCATCCTCTCACCATCATTCACCTCCTCTTCCTCCCCCAGCTCCTCCTGCTCCTCCTCCTCCTGCTCCTGCTCCGGCCCTCCTCCCTCATCCTCTCACCATCGTTCACCTCCTCCTCCTCCCCCAGCTCCTCCTGCTCCTCCTACTCCTGCTCCTGCTCCGGCCCTCCTCCCTCATCCTCTCACCATCGTTCACCTCCTCTTCCTCCCCCCAGCTCCTCCTGCTCCTCCTCCTCCTGCTCCTGCTCCGGCCCTCCTCCCTCATCCTCTCACCATCGTTCACCTCCTCTTCCTCCCCCCAGCTCCTCCTGCTCCTCCTCCTCCTGCTCCTGCTCCGGCCCTCCTCCCTCGTCCTCTCACCATCGTTCACTTCTTCACCTCCTCTTCCTCCTCCTCCTCCTCCTCCTCTTCCTCCCCAGCTTCTCCTCCTCCTCCTCCTGCTCTCCTCCCTCGTCCTCTCACCATCATTCACTTCTTCACCTCCTCTTCCTCCCCCAGCTCCTCCTGCTCCTCCTCCTCCTGCTCCTGCTCCGGCCCTCCTCCCTCATCCTCTCACCATCGTTCACCTCCTCCTCCTCCCCCAGCTCCTCCTGCTCCTGCTCCTCCTGCTCCTCCTGCTCCTGCTCCGGCCCTCCTCCCTCATCCTCTCACCATCGTTCACCTCCTCTTCCTCCCCCCAGCTCCTCCTGCTCCTCCTCCTCCTGCTCCTGCTCCGGCCCTCCTCCCTCATCCTCTCACCATCGTTCACCTCCTCCTCCTCCCCCAGCTCCTCCTGCTCCTCCTCCTCCTGCTCCTGCTCCGGCCCTCCTCCCTCATCCTCTCACCATCGTTCACCTCCTCTTCCTCCCCCCAGCTCCTCCTGCTCCTGCTCCTCCTGCTCCGGCCCTCCTCCCTCATCCTCTCACCATCGTTCACCTCCTCTTCCTCCCCCCAGCTCCTCCTGCTCCTGCTCCTCCTGCTCCGGCCCTCCTCCCTCGTCCTCTCACCATCATTCACTTCTTCACCTCCTCTTCCTCCCCCCAGCTCCTCCTGCTCCTCCTCCTCCTGCTCCGGCCCTCCTCCCTCATCCTCTCACCATCGTTCACCTCCTCCTCCTCCCCCAGCTCCTGCTCCTCCTGCTCCTGCTCCGGCCCTCCTCCCTCATCCTCTCACCATCGTTCACCTCCTCTTCCTCCCCCCAGCTCCTCCTGCTCCTCCTCCTCCTGCTCCTGCTCCGGCCCTCCTCCCTCATCCTCTCACCATCGTTCACCTCCTCTTCCTCCCCCCAGCTCCTCCTGCTCCTCCTCCTCCTGCTCCTGCTCCGGCCCTCCTCCCTCGTCCTCTCACCATCATTCACTTCTTCACCTCCTCTTCCTCCCCCCAGCTCCTCCTGCTCCTCCTCCTCCTGCTCCTGCTCCAGCCCTCCTCCCTCGTCCTCTCACCGTCGTTCACCTCCTCCTCCTCCTCCTGCTCCGGCTCTCCTCCCTCATCCTCTCATCATCATTCACCTCCTCTTCCTCCCCCCAGCTCCTCCTGCTCCTCCTCCTCCTGCTCCTGCTCCGGCTCTCCTCCTCCTCCTCCTCCTTCTGCTCCTGCTCCGGCCCTCCTCCCTCATCCTCTCACCATCGTTCACCTCCTCTTCCTCCCCCAGCTCCTCCTGCTCCTCCTCCTCCTGCTCCTGCTCCGGCCCTCCTCCCTTATCCTCTCACCATCGTTCACCTCCTCTTCCTCCCCCCAGCTCCTCCTCCTCCTCCTGCTCCTGCTCCGGCCCTCCTCCCTCGTCCTCTCACCATCATTCACTTCTTCACCTCCTCTTCCTCCCCCCAGCTCCTCCTGCTCCTCCTCCTCCTGCTCCGGCCCTCCTCCGTCATCCTCTCACCATCGTTCACCTCCTCCTCCTCCCTCAGCTCCTCCTCCTCCTGCTCCTGCTCCGGCCCTCCTCCCTCGTCCTCTCACCGTCGTTCACTTCCACTGCGACCCGACTCGTCTGCAGCCGGAGCTCCGTCAGGAGAGTCTGAGTTCGGCGGAGCCGCTGCAGATGTGGGTGGAGAGCCGCTGCGCTTGTCCCAACGCCTGCTCCGTGATGGGAGACCTGGGCCTGGGCTCCATCTTCCTCATCATCCTCTGCCTCAGCGCCGCCGCCTACTTCATCCTGGGTGAGAGTCACTGTGCAGCAACATCTGGAAACATCAGCTGCAACAACAAACAAAAACCTGGAACGTCAAAATGAACTGAGGCGACTATCAAAGTGTTTATTTACTCAGAGGATTGAACAGACAAACTGCACAGGGGGAAAAAAACCACATTTGCAGAATTCAAATCATGATCCAACAATCTGTGATGAAATTTGATAAGAAACAGACAAACCAAATTCTCTGAACATTTATTCCACGACAATCCAAGGAAAACATTGAAACAATTAATATTGTAAGAGGAATTTAGACGTTTTTTCGTATAATTTGTCCCTCAATTGTATAACTAATTCAACATTTTTAACTATGTATGCACGGCGACAGCTTTTTTTAAACACCAACGTTTATGTACTTACCGATACCGAGCACATATTGAAAACCACTGAGTTTTCTCTTACGGGTAAACGACACGTGGCGGCTTCGTATCGCCACAAACCACTCCTGCCTTGAAACTCCGTCTTACTTTGTTGATTGTCATGACGACTAAAGAATCTCCACTAGCCGATACCTGGCGCCCGATACTGGTATCGATATCGGTACATCTTTAAACGTGCAAGCTTCAAGGGAGCAGCTCCAGAGCCTCATGAGGGCTGCAGATGTCTGAGTTTTTCCTGTTACACGTTCCGGACGAGCCAGGCCTGTGTTTACCCCCCCACTCCCCCCCCACTCCCCACTCCCCCCCCCCCCCCTTGCAGGCTCCTGTGCCCTGAGGCCGTCCCGCAGCAGCGGTGGGGTGCAGATCGCCCCCGAGCACAGCGTGTGGTGTATGATCTGCTACCACTGCAGCGAGCAGAGGCCGCAGAGGAGAGCGTCGCAATACACCGACATGAGCCGGGGGGAGTGATGAAGAGGAGGAGGAGGAGGAAGAGGAAGAGGAGGAGGGTCACTTTAGGCAGAGCACCACCTTGGATCTCGAGGGAAATGTCAGAAATGTGCTGAGGTCTGTTGGTTTTTGCATAAATTCAAGGTCTCCGCTCAGGCTGAACACACGTAAATGAAGTATTGTGTGCGTTGCCGCGTTCCGCCACTTGGGGGCAGCAGAAACAATTAAAAAAAAGAACATTTAAAGAGTTATTTGTTTTCTCACTGAGTTATTCTATCACTTTAGAGGAAAACCTTTCACCGTTTATTCAGCTAGAGAGAAAGGTATTTAAAAGATAAATTTGCGATTGGCTGATGTAAATGTGCGCTTTCGGCTCCGGTTATTAAACCATGCACACAATGAAAGAAACACTTGGAAGTTTATTTATTTGTTTCTAAAAATGTCTCCTGGTAATAAATCTTCTAACTTCAGAAAGCTTCTTCTTCTTTTTTTTTTTTTCTGTTGGTGCATCTGTAAGGAACATGCGTCTGTGGGACGAACAGCTGAAGACGTTTGTTGACAAAGTGAAAAACTTGACAAATCAAAGATTTTCCTTTATAGAAGCGTTTGATGAAAAGTTACCAAAGAGTTCAGATATCCACGGGACTTAAAATCTTTCTTGTGTCATTCAAATAAATAAAAAACACAAGATAATTTTACCTTTGAGTGAGAATAGAAATAACGACTGAAGTTTTCACAGCTTTTCAAGAGATACAGCGGAGAACATGGCGTATGTTTTCCAAAGGATTTAGGAAATTACATCCACATGGAATCAAATACAAATTCTGGCTTCGATTATATTCAAGCAGCTGGTGAATCTTGAAACTGAACTCGGACTCTTCAAACTGACGTCACAGTTTTGAACCATTGTTTATATTATTCTTATATGTGATTGTTAGATTCAGTTCATTTTGTCACAAAACAACACAAGTCAAGAGGTAGAAATATAAAACACCATCGTAGTTTACATATCATTTAATTTGTCGGGATATACCGATACTGGTGTCGGTCCGATACCGATATCGGTCCGATACGATGCTAGCATCGGTCCGATACCGGTATCAGTCCGATACCGATACCAGTATCGGTCCGATACTGCAAAGTTAACTGATACTTTATCGGTGCATCCCTCGTGTCATCATTCCACACGTTAGGATATTTTAGACTCTCAGTCATGTGATCATGTCTTGTTTGTCACGTTCATTCTCTTAATGACTCCACCTCCTCCTCCTCCTCCTCCTCCTCCTCCTCCTCCTCCTCCTCCTCCTCCCCTCACGGTTCCCTGCAGCTGCTCCTCACCTCCGTTAGCATTTTGAAACAAATACACCTGTTCCACCCCGAGTCGTTTGCGTTGCACGAGCATGTCAATTGTCCGCAGGGGGTCTTATTACTCGAGCGTGCGCCCCCCCCCCCCCCCCCCGCATGGCCCTGCGGTACATAAACACTTATTCTCCTGTGATCCCGCGAGGCGCCTTCACACCACCTTCACACTTCGCACACACTCTACAGCGTGTCATTAGGAGATGCTGGTTTGAAGGCCGTGTGTGTGTGTGTGTGTGTGTGTGTGTGTGTGTGTGTGTGTGTGTGTGTGTGTGTGTGTGTGTGTGTGTGTGTTCTCAGTCCGTGGACAGCTGCAGGGCCTCCTCAGCAGAAGTCTGTTCCCTCGCTGGTTAATTTTCCCGAGGTTCTTCATGGGGGGGTAAAATCTGCGCTGTGGCCTGCAGTCGGTCCGGAGTCCGGGTCGTCGTCCGTCACATTCCCGGCGCTCCGGCGTCATCGTCCTCCTCCTCCTCCTCCTCCTCCTCCTCCTCCTCCGTCCTGCAGCAGTGACCACACCAACTCACGTCACCCAGCTTTCCCCCACAGCTCTCCACGCAAAGGTCGAACAACCATCTGTGCGCGACGCCGACGCAAATAAAAACCGCAGGTTCTCGTAAATCCTGAGCAGATTAACACGAACACCACTTAAAATGTGTAATTTGGCGATTACTGCCATGCGAAGACTAGAACCGTTTCGGAGGGTGTGTGACGCTGTCATGGATCATTTGGTGCTTCCGGTCTTAGTTTGACTCTGCGCTGGGAGCAGACATCAAGTAGGGGAGGATCTGTAATTTAGAGAGAAGGTCAAAAAGATTTTTTTTTTTTTTTTAAAAAGGGGAATTTCTAACGATTTCATTGCTTTTGGGGTCTTTAATGATGATTCCAAACTCCTCCTCCTCTTCATCCATGCCGTGTCTCCACTGATGATTTACAGAACATCGTCCTCCTTTTGTTACACTAAGTGATTCCACGGGTGTAACCGATCCCCGGCTCGGACCCACCGGGCGGGCCCCGTCCGTCCCCCCCCCCCCTCTAATTGCTTGGGAAAAATATTTGCGCGTCCCCCACCCCTCCGACTGACATCACCGCTGGAGAGCGTTCGGATCTGGGCTGGAGTTTATCTGGAAGGCCGACTGGGGTGAAAACCACAGTGAACCGGACGGCAGATGGTCCCCCCCCCCTGCCACCAGGGGAACCCCCCCCGTACCTTGTCTCCTCGTCCTCGCCGTCCCAGAGCGGCGAAGGCAGATACAGATGCAGCTCCGGGACCAGGGTGGCGCCAGGAGGTCCGTGGCGGTCGCTGGGGGTGGTGGGAGTTGCTGAAAAAAAAAGGGGGGGGGGTGGGGGGGGTGGGGGGAGGTGAAATGTGTTTGAAGGAGTCAGTCACTCGCAGGGATGTAAGCGTCGGGGTTCGGCCACATCCACCGTACAGATGTCTGCCGCGGTCTGCCAACAACCCGAACCCCCGGGGGACGGGGGGTGGGGGGGTTGTGGGGGGGTCGGAGCAGAACTACCTCTGAACAACTGTTGTCTGCCGATCAGCCGAGGATGTCCGCGGGGGCGATTCCCCCCAAAACTCCAGCACAACAGAAAACACATCCACCAATACCGGGGACAATGGGGGAGGGGGGGCGGGGAGTGGGGTCTTTCATGTCAGTTGGCAATGAAATTAGATTATTTGCCACAAACACAGCTGTCGCTGGTCTCTGTATCGGCATCCGGGCGCTCGGCCTGGACGCCATCGGCCCAGATGGAAGCTGTTGTGTCGCAGTGGGTTTTGCGTTGATCAAAAAGGCCTTTCAAGTGGGCAGCGGTGTGAATAAACAGCAGCCCCCGGTCCGTATCGTGAAAAGTAAGAGTACATATTAGTACCAGACGCACCAGTTGAGACGAAACAAAGCCCAATGAATTGAATTGAATCTGCTTTTGGTTTTGACTGGTTATTCTAACAGTTGGCTTTTATATGGGACTTGAAGCATGAATGTCTCTGAAGTGGAATGTCAGGCAACGGGAACAGTAAAGTGTCGCTGTTCAGTTTAAACTAGCTAGCTAAGTAGCTAGCTCTCTTTCAGTTCTAGTTTGTCTGGTGGAAAAATACCTTATATTAACCTAAAATACGGTGAAATGTCCAGAAAAACCTCTCCTGGCGCTGTTGCGTTACGGGTCTTTTCACAAAGTCACCGCGATAGCGTGACTACGAGGCTAATGCTAGTTTACTAGCCCTCTCGGTAGCGTCAGGCCCTACGTTGGACACCAGCAATCTGTGACCAAATGACCCTACGTTACTTCATAATCCCATTGCCATCGGGGTAGGCCGTGGCTCAGTTGGTGGAGCAGGTTGTCTCTCAATTGGGAGGTTGCAGGTTCCATTCCCATTCTGTTCATATATCTAATGGAGCTTTTCCACTGGCCTTGAGTCGCCTCAGTTTTAAGGGTTTTTTCATTTCAGTGTTAGTGCCTGATACTGGGTACCTTTCCAGTACTTGCGTGACGTTAGCAGGTCACCGATTGGCCGGGGGCGTGACGTCACTACGAGTACGGATTTCACAATAGTAACCCCGCCTTTTTTTTAAAAACCCGATCACAACAAGATCGCTCACGAACCGAGATGGGGCAACAAAGAGGACATTTCGAGGAGGGATTCGCCAGGAGCTTTGCGAAGTGACCGGCAATGAGAAAGTGTCTCCCGAGGTGACGGTCGCCCACGGCAACGTGGCCCTGACGTCTCCACCCACATCGCGGTGGGTGGAGACATGAACATGTGACGGACTCACCTGCCGGTTGGATGTCCGGAGACGTCCAGTCGCCCACAGCCGGCAGCTTCTCGTCTCCTCCCCTTCTGCTCGGCGCCGTCCCCCCATGTCCTCCCCTGTGTCCCCCCCTCCCACTGCCGGGCCTCTGCTGGAGGCGGCAGCAGAACCCCTGCACTGGGAGGGAAACACACCACATCAGCTGCAGGGTTCAAAGTCTATACAGAGATGATGGTAAGATTTTTACCGAGCAAATCCTCATTAAACACTCTAATGAAAAAGGTTAAAAACAGTTTATATAAAGCTAGATTAGAAACTAAATGAAAATATAAAAGAGACTCATGAATCCAGATTATAGAGCATCTTCCTCCTCTAACATCCAGATTATAGAGCATCTTCCTCCTCTAACATCCAGATTATGGAGCATCTTCCTCCTCTAACATCCAGATTATAGAGCATCTTCCTCCTCTAACACCCAGATTATAGCGCATCTTCCTCCTCTACCAGCCAGATTATAGAGCAACTTCCTCCTCCAACATCCAGATTATAGAGCATCTTCCACTAACATCCAGATTATAGAGCATCTTCCACTAACATCCAGATTATAGAGCATCTTCCTCTATTGACATCCAGATTATAGAGCATCTTCCCCTAACATCTAGATTATAGAGCATCTTCCTCCTCTAAAATTCGGATTATAGAGCATCTTCCTCCCACTGACTGATGGAACTTAATAAGTGAATTTTTTTGATACATTGCGAGAGATCTACTTTCTTTGTATAAAAAAAAAAAAAACTTTTATATTGCAGATACTAGTAAAATAACTCCACTACTAACGACTACAATGGATTAGTTATTAAAACCTTGAGTTTCTTTCTGTCCTGCTCAGATTCAAGTAGTGTTCTAATCTCTCTCTCTCTCTCTCTCTCTCTCTCTCTCTATCTCTCTCTCTGAGCCGTGATTGGTCAGCAGCTGGACTGGTTGACAGCCGACAGACTCCACATCTTCCCCCTACAAACTCGACCCCGGCGTGTGAACGCTTCACATGGAGGATACAAACGTGTCACATTAAAAACATTCCCCGCGCCCGGCCTACGTTCTGCGTTTAGGGGGCGGTGGGGGCCACGCGTGGTCACCTTGCAGGCCCGGATGCTCGGAGCGTCCGCACGCCGGCGGCCGCGCGTCTCCGCAGGTCGCCGGCCTCACCGGAATCCCCCCGAACCCCCCGGACCGAACGCTCCTCCTCCGCCGCCTGCCGTCGCCGTCGCACGCGCTTCCATCTGCGCCGCACTCGTCCCGGCGCTTCCTCCCGTCGCTCATCGCACATCCGGCATGTTCCGCTGCGAACACACACGTGGCGTCCAGCCACCCGGTCACTCGTGCGTTGGTCTGCTCGTGTTGCAGTCAGTCGGAGGGTAAAAATATTTAACCTCTAATCAGCCTCTTTGCATTTTTTTTGGGGAGGCCTGCGAAGCCTCAGATGTTGACGTCTTACAAAAAACGGGCGTTCCCTCTCGGTATATGGAACCAATGTATTGCATAGAGGGAAAAAAAAAGACTTCAAAGTGTCTGTTGAGAATCTGCTCCGGATTTTAGTGTTACGCGGCCCGAAACATTCCTGAAAGAATCTGCGTCCCTTAAGCGAGAGCAGGATTTACATCGGAGTCAATATGTTCACATGGTGTGTCGAACACATGGCCGGAGGAGGAGGAGGAGGAGGAGGAGGAGGAGGAGGAGGAGGAGGATCTCTGGCCGGCGCACAGGAAGCGCTTTTCCCAGGGAGAACTTTTAGAAGCTGTAAATATAGAGATGAAGGGCGGACGGAAAGAAAGTGTTTTGAAGTTGTTGCCTTCAACGCGGCCATTTCTTGTTTTTCCTCCAGCCCATCCTCTTTAAAAAAAACGTTGTTTTAAAAAAAAATCTATCCATCTTCAACAACTGCTTCTACACACTAAGGCGGGTGGAGCTCATCCCAGCTGACACTGGGTGAAGGGAGGTTACACCCTGCAACTCCATTTTTTTTTTTATCAAGTGAGAAGAGAAAACTTTCTCTGCAACTTTTTAAAAACGATTTTACTGTGGAAATGTGGGGGGGAAAAAACCGCAACTTTTAGGAAACGCTCTGACGCCGTTTCCCTGAAAACAGGGGAAAACAAAGCTTTTCAAAAACGCTTGGCATGGATACGCAGAAAAACTTAGCTTTTTGAAACGGCTCCGTCTCCAAAGAAACGGAGATAATCGCTTAAATAACTTGTTTGGCGGGTTTTGTGGTCGTTTGGCACGTCATGACGTATAAAGACACACAATAAACCAAACAAGCAGGTGATAATAACAATAATTGGTCGAGTGAAGTAAGACAGACTACAAGAGGTCAAAATTCCAATAAATAATTAAGATAAGATCAAAGATAGATGAAGAGAAACCACAATTAAAAAAAACACAATAAAACCTTACAAAGCTAAAAAGCAGTCACTAACATAAACCAAAGTAAGAACGTTCAATGAAGAGCCACTATAGTAAATATTACTAAAAATGGACGAATACAATAAATACAATAAAGTGCAATGTACAATAAAAGTTTAAAAAAAAATCCCATATATTTATTTAGGCTATACTGAGGCAGAATCTGAGCTGTACTCAATCAGAAAGCTTTATGCCTCTTTGTTTTTATTTTCAGTGTTTTATTTTTGTAAAACCCCGTCTGTCAACTGTCTATGTTTTCCATCGAATACCTTTCATTCTTTTGCCAGGTTCAAACGATTAAAATCAGAGCTTTCATCCAATCATATTTCTTCCGTCGCTTGTTGCTAGGGTAGAATATTTTAATATTATTTATTATTTATTATTTATATAATACGATTTTTATGCTGTTAAGCTAAAACTTTAAGTGTTACAATACAATAGCTTTAATTTATGTGCGTGACCTGCAACAAAATCTAAAAAAAAAATAAATAAAAAAAACAGGTTCTAAAAGTCATCCTGTAGAAACAATTTGTCCTGAGTCTCACCTCATGTTTCCAATTAACCAATGACCTCCTCCCTCTGTACCGACTTCCACCTGCTCCACCTGCTCCACCCCTTCCCAGTGTATTTAAGCCTCCCGTTCTCTGTTACCTGGACCTTTAATTCTTAAACTCTGTTTGTTTTGGGGTTTTTTTTTTGTACTACTTGGCGACTTTCCGTTTGAGTCCACCTGCAATCCCCTGACAGTCAATTTTAAACATTTGTCCTTTTTAATTTCACTTAAGTAAAGCGATTGAATCCGTCCTTTGACATTTACCAGTTTCTTTTTAAGGAAAGAATGTTAATTTTTTTTTTTTTTTTTGCCAAATCCTGGAATTAATAAACATCTAAAGTGCACGGCCTGCCATTAAAAGATAATTTCCCTCCCAAATTTGGAAGGAAAAGACCTGTTTGAGGGGGAAAACTCATTTAAAAAATAAATAAACAACTTGTATTAAAAGATTTATTAAATGCAGATCGTTTGTGCTTCTTAACTTAGAACTTATTGTGTTCCTGCCCAGCTTACAGGTCCACCACAGCTGCACTGCAAATGCAATTTATTGTATTAGTGGAAGCAGACTTGTTCTTTCAGAGCCGTTCACAGAGGTTAAATTGTTTTCTTTATAGGAGCCTACATCGCCGCACACAAAGAGAGAGAACGAGGAAAAAAAACAGTGAATACCACACAATTCACCCCAAACCATTTTGATTGTTTAAACGAAGAACTTGTAGATTTTTAATATAAAGGCCGGGACATTTTTCTACAATATGTAATGCACTGTGTGAGTTCTCTTATGTGTGTGTGAACCATGTGTGCATCAAGTGTGGTTTGTTTTCTTTTTGTTTTTTTTTTGGAATCTCCAAATGTTAATTTTCGAACATTCCCACCTAAACAATTACAGTTGTTTGGAGCGAAAGTCATCCAATGTGTATCCTTGTAAATATCCTTTATAACAGTGTCTGCAAGCAAAGACTTTTGCCGCCAAGTGGACCGCTTTCCAAAACCACACGGCATCAATGCTGGTCGTGAGTAATCGCATTAAAAACGTGCAGCAGCCCTGTAATTTCTCCCGAGCGCTTTTGCTTTAAGCTCAGTTCCCAACACAACAAAGGTTGTCCTGAATCTGGGAATTTACCTGTGCGCGTGAAAGAATAGAATAAAAAAAAAAACACCTTATAAAGGAGAAATCAAAGCTGAATCGAGCTCATGCAGGGAGGAAAACCCCCAAATCAGAAGATTTCCAGCACCGGGCCTCACAGTGGGAAAGAGTTTCTTGGTCTCTGATTGTCTCACCAGTTCCAAAAAAAACTAATGTGTGCACAAATGTTCAATACTGAAGTGTAGTTTGGCTGTGATGTACACAAATGATTATCTTTCTGGTTGTAGGTTCATGTAGTTCATGGGGCACTTTGATACCGTCAGGTACAAGAACTTCATTATGTTTAAATTCAAGCTGATTTTTTCCAGGACTTTCTCCAGTAATAGAAATAAACTAATGTTATGGTGTTTTCTGACCCATTGATAAGCTAGAAAACTTTTTTTTCCCCTCAGAAGCACTTCAAAGCTTTGTAATGGTGATGAAAGCAGAAAGAGGTACAATATGTTTGATGATGTTAAATAGGTAGGGTGGGATAAAAACTGGCAAAATCAGATGAATGACATAAACAATAAACTATTTTTAGCCGATCATCCACACGGTGCAATTAAAAATTATTTTTTTTAAAGGAGTCATATTATCCAGCTTTTCAACAATTTTACATGTCTTGTTGGTCCAAAAACGTATTGTGCAAGTTTCTGGCATTTCCTTGATTTTCCCTCCATTAGAATCTTGGATTCGGCGCTGCATTCAGAATCTGCTGTGTCTGTGTGAGCTGGACTGGCTCCGCCCACACACACGCCCATCTATGGGAAGAGGAGGAAGCACTTCCTCTTGTGGCGCCATGTGCCAGAGCAGCGCTGGCTGATTGTGGGAGGAGTCAAAGGGGGAGGAGCCTACCTTGATTGTGATTGGCTAAACCCCCCGATGACACTATATAGGGTTTGATTTCTGATTGGCTGCTTGGAGCAACACACTTTTTAAAACCTGGAACAACCCAGGGAGAGAGAGGACACACTTTCTTCACCTCTGGGGCGTCGCTCCAGATGTGGAGACGATTTTTATTGCTGGAAAACTTTTAGAAAGTGAATTTTGCATCAGATGACCCCTTTAAAGTTTGATTATGATCATTACTAAATATCGATTGAACTTGAACAGCATTAGATTTGTCCTTCTTGTATTTGTTTCATCAATTTGTAGACAAGTAGAAATATTGACTTTGACATGTCGTATTCCGTATCTGCTTTCATCATATTTTTGGCTTAAAGTTAATTTTGTGATTTCAATTTGCTTTGTTACATTACATTCAGTTTAAACATTTGCTAGTTTTATCCTCACAACAACTCTATTTAAAAATAAAAAACTCTATTGGAAAAAAAAATCCAACATTATATCTTCTCGGGAATGAAAAGAAATCGCAAGAAAGAAGGTACCCTGGGAAAATCCCCGGATCCCCTCTGCTCTCGGACCAGAACCAAAACATTTGTTTATTTCTCGACGCTGACAGGAAGTTGGCCCCGGTCGTTTCTCAGTCAGATGAATCATGGAGGCAAATCCAAGGAGGTCAGTTGGTCAATTTCGCACAAAATAACACACAAATAATAACTTTTCTTCGGTTGTTCTGCGTCATCCTGCGAAGAAACACCACGGATTCTCTGGAAAATGGTTTGTCACGGTGTCGGTGGGCGATCGGACTGATTGAGCGCTTGATTGGGGGAACAAGTGTGTGTGTGTGTGTGTGTGTGTGTGTGTGTGTGTGTGTGTGTGTGTGTGTGTGTGTGTGTGTGTGTGTGTGTGTGTGTGTGTGTGTGTGTGTGTGTGTGTGTGTGTGTGTGTGTGTGTGTGTGTGTGTGTGTGTGTGAACGCCGTGAGAAGACCTGGCCGACGCTCCGTTCACACGGATTTTTTTTTACAAGCCCATTTTAACGGCCTGACACGTTTTTAAAGCGAAACAGAAGACAAGCGCCTCTGGAACCGATCCAGACCCGTTTGGTCTCGGCCACTCGGACGAGGAGGTAACAAGAAGCATGTGTGTGTGTGTGTGTGTGTGTGTGGTTAGGGTTACAGTCCATCAGGCCGCTGATAAAAGCGTCTGCTCTTACCTGCTCTCATTCACTTCTCCCTAAAAAGGGCCTCGCTGCCTGGAGTCCCATTCTGCGACGCTCCTCCGAGAACTTCGTCCACACCCCAAGACGCTGATTTCAGCTGCCGCCGATCCGCCGTGAGCTCACTCTCAGGGTTTTGTTTGCGGTTGGTAGGGCCGCCGCCGGAGGAGGAGGAGGAGGAGGAGGAGGAGGAGGGTGTCATAGTTTCTCCTCTGTCATAGTTACCGGCCCGGGTTTTGTGTGTGACACAGTAACATAATGGTTGATATTTTAACGAGGCCGTCTTGCTCTGTGGTTGCCGTGTTGAAATTCCTCCGGACAATAGTGTGAAAGCGGCTGACGGCGTTGATTGGCGTTGCGTTCACGCCCAGCGTGAGACCTCGTATTTTCTGCTTTTTTAATTTATTTATTCCCCCCCCCCCCCCTTTTCCCCCCCTCAGGTCGTTCGGTGGGAACATTTCTGCTGCGAGCTGCGAGGTGCCAAGAGAGCTGCGGTACAAGTTGTTAAAGAGTGAAACTGAAATCCAAACCGAGCGCCGTAAACAAAATCCTTAACTTGCAAGGGTTTATGGGTAATAGGAAAGATGCCATCGCTCACGGGAGCCAAACAGAACAACACCGTTTTTTTCCCCCACCGTCATTTCTTGTGTCCAAAAAACCCGAAAGGTTACAGAAAAGTCCATTGAGCCAAAAACTTGAAAACTTGTCTTATACGTCATCACTATAATAAGGAGAGAAGAGGTATTAAAAAAAAAAAAAAAAAAACGAGCTACAGGCCAATGTGTCTGTGAGGCTAACTATCTTGACCTTTTGTCCACAGCGAAGGTCAGACTCCAGAACTTTGGATCAAACTTTACTTTTTGTATGAAAATCGTTTGTTTTTCAAATTCTTCAGGCTCATAAGGCAGATTTTCTCCTATTGTGCGATTCAGTGTTGGTGAAAACTAGTATTTGATTACAGGAAGCAGTTTCTTCTTTAAAAATTCACCAGCTACTGCCAATAAATGTTTTTTTGGGGGGAAGTGACGAGGGATGCACCGACAACAAGATTTTAACCAATAAACAGCAAAAAAAACCAGCTTTAATTCCAAAGTAATGGAACGAAGTGTCACAGTGACGGGAATACATTTATGGAACTTCAGAAAGAAATAAAAGAATCAGGAACTCTCCTGGCATCCAAGAAACTCATAAAATCAGCAATGTTACAAAAGTATGAAAAATAGAATTAAATATAAGCAGTAATCACAATATATATATTTACAATATGAGATAATAACGAGATATTAGATATTTGATCTGAGCAAACATGAAAATGAGGGTTATCTTTTTGATTTGTATAATTTTTTTGTATATTGTACATAGAATACCTCAAAGAAATATCTGTAAATATGTATAGATTTAGAATGTTGAACATTGTGACGGTATTGAGGGGCACGATAACAGTAAATCTTCTTTTCTGCTCCTTTCGTTCGAAATGAGAATTGGAGGTTTTGCAACGAAGGCTGTTTATTTTTATTTTACTTTTACTTTTGAAATAAATAAATAAATAACAATTTAAGAGTGGACTATCGTAACTCCCAATTATCACGGGTTCCTCCTTCCCACCGTCTCCTCCATGGAATTGTTCTGGTTATTCTCTGTAAAAGTGACTGTTATCAGTGTAAATAAATTAAATTGCAAAGACTCCAGAAAGCTTTTTTTTATTGCATAAAAATCTTGAGGTTCATTTGACATTGTTTCCTCAGAGACACTGATCCCGTCTGAGATTCTAACGACGAGGACGTCGGAAGATCGTCTTACTTTTTATTCGAGTGCAGTTTTCTGAGTTAAGTCTCATGGACTCATATCAGACGAGATTTATTGACTGGTTTTATTTAAACGACATGGACCGCGTTCTTTTTTAAAAACATTTTATTTGAGTGCTTGTGGCAGTTAGAACAGGAAATTCAGCGGGTTACATAATGACACACGTCCTTCGGTTCTTACTTTTATTCCTCTATTAATAGTATCTGTGGCCGTTCCGCTTATGGGGGGGAAAAAAAAGAAAAAAGAAAGATCTGTTTGTTCTCAAACCTGACATGACATGTGTTGACATGAACAGTTCTCAGATTCTAGAGTCTGATCAGAAATGTTGGTCATGATCCCATTTGTGTGAGAGAAATCCCGCGTGGACCGTCAGTGACTCCAGCTGTTGGACAAAGAGGAGAATCTGAACATCCAGCGATCCACGTGGACGCGAGTCGTGAACCGTTATCAGCCGGGGCAATAACTCAGAGAGAGAGAGAGAGAGAGAGAGAGAGAGAGAGAGAGAGAGAGAGAGAGAGAGAGACAGAGAGAGAGAGAGAGAGAGAGAGAGAGAGAGAGAGAGAACACTGATGATAGAGGAGGAAGATGCTCTATAATCTGAAGTTAGAGGAGGAAGATGCTCTATAATCTGGATGTTAATGGAGGAAGATGCTCTATAATCTGGCTGGTAGAGGAGGAAGATGCTCTATAATCTGGATGTTAATAGAGGAAGATGCTCTATAATCTGGATGTTAGAGGAGGAAGATGCTCTATAATCTGGATGTTAATGGAGGAAGATGCTCTATAATCTGGCTGGTAGAGGCGGAAGATGCTCTATAATCTGGATGTTAATAGAGGAAGATGCTCTATAATCTGGCTGGTAGAGGAGGAAGATGCTCTATAATTTGGATGTTAGAGGAGGAAGATGCTCTATAATCTGGATGCTAATAGAGGAAGATGCTCTATAATCTGGATGTTAATAGAGGAAGATGCTCTATAATCTGGATGTTAGTGGAGGAAGATGCTCTATAATCTGAATGTTAGTGGAGGAAGATGCTCTATAATCTGAATGTTAATGGATGAAGATGCTCTATAATCTGGATGTTAGAGGAGGAAGATGCTCTATAATCTGGATGTTAATAGAGGAAGATGCTCTATAATCTGGCTGGTAGAGGAGGAAGATGCTCTATAATTTGGATGTTAGAGGAGGAAGATGCTCTATAATCTGGATGTTAGTGGAGGAAGATGCTCTATGATCTGGATGTTAGTGGAGGAAGATGCTCTATAATCTGGATGTTAATAGAGGAAGATGCTCTATAATCTGGATGTTAATAGAGGAAGATGCTCTATAATCTGGATGTTAGTGGAAGATAGAAAGAGAGAGAGAAAGAGAGAGAGAGAGAGAGGAAAACCAAAAGGTCATGCGTGAGGAACCCTCTCGGCGTTACTGAGTGGATTTCAGGGGGCTTTTTATCGCCACGTCGTAGCGATTTGACTTAAAAAGGACGGCAGGTGTGGGAGGAATTCCTGCAGACTCGCGCTGCGTCTGTCTTCACTTTCACCTCCACTCGGGACCGGAGCGCCGTTTTGCTTTTACACACCGATGACATCAGCAGGCCAAGCGCCGGCTGTTTGATGACATCCAGGTGAGGAAGAACGCCGGCCGTCAAACTCCAGGAGCTGCGGTTTTTTTTTTTTTTTTTTTCCTAACGTCCTGAACTCCACGGATCCGGGGACTCGGCAGAAATTTTGCCGATTTCTCGTTGGACGAGAAACAGGAGAGCTAGAACAAGATATCCCAGCAGCTGTGCTCCGGTCACACGCCTCATGGATTTACCTGCAGGCCCAGGAAACTTTCCCATAAAACCTTTTTTTTTTCTTAAAACTTCATAAAGAACTGATTTACTCCACAAAATAAAAGATGGTCCAGGAAGATAGTCTTTTTTTTTTTTTTTTTCTACTGACTTTATGATTATCAATAAAAACAGACACTTGTGAAGAAAAAAAAAACAAAAAACGACTGGTCTTTTGCAGTTTTGAGGATTCAGGGTAGAATTCAGGACTTGGATGAGTTGACAGTGTACAGATGTGTCGTTGGAAACTAAAATGTACTGACCTATGGAATGAGTGCAAACCAATGCAATGTCCCCAAAGACATCAATATGCAGGAAATGTGTGTGTGAGTCAGGGTTCGAATTACAACGTGGCTTTCGGGGGAGCCCTATTTTCCGATCAGACCTCTCAAGTTTGTAGAATAGGTATGCGTGAGATTTTTTTTTTGCGTGCGCGCGTCGTGACTCACGACGGGAGACGCAGCGGTTGCATAGAAGAGATTTTCGGAAATAGTAGGCCTAGCCTACTGTAGGCCTGATGAGCGAATAAACTCACAACATTGACATCATTTTATTACTATTATTTATTTCAGGAACCTGATGAAGCTTAACCCATAGAAAATATAAATATATATGCGAAAATTGCCAGTGTTTTTAGAGCGCCCCTCTATCGTCGTCAAAGTCGTCAAAAGGCGAACGTGAAGCAACGTAAAGAGATCCACCATCAACGTTCAAGTCACTTCACTCACACAACACTGAAAATGCTACTTTTTTGAAGACGCTCCCAAGACGGAGCTTTTTGAAAATGCTCTCTGTCTTCGTATAAATTTGGGAAAAACACAACCTTTCTGAAACGCTGCTAACCGTGCACGCTCGCCACGCCCGTGGTAACAAGCAGTTGTGCACATGCTCAGTAGATTGACAAAAAAAGTTTTCCTCCAGAGTGTCTTGACTCTCGGTACTTTTATTTTGACGGTCGCCGTAATAACAATCCAACTTGGTCGTCCGTCCACTAAAATGTCCGTCTCCGCTGCATGTGTGTGTGGTTTCACTGTAAAAACAACCAACGGCACAAAACTCATGGCCTGACATATTAACTACCGTCATTTCTGGACTATTTACCAAATTTAAAGAGAGAGAGAGGAAAAAAAACAAAACTTTCGGAGTTACGTGATGTACCTGAATGCATCACCCAGTGGCACGAAGCTCTTCAACCCATAAAAATCATTAAAATTAGCAGCGTCATTGCAGCTTATAATCCGGAAATTATGGTAGATTGTTTTCAATATTTTCTCCACTTCTGTCTTTTAAAAAAAAAAAAAACATCGCTGTGTAAACGCAAACCAAAAATGATGCGTTTTCATTTGAGGAAAAAAAAAAAACTCGCTTGAGAATTTCAATTCCCTTGCAAGTGGATCGTGGTGCACCTGGTTCCCAGTGTGATTTCCAGTGCGTTTATAGTACAAAGAAGAAGAAAAAAGCAAACTAACAGTGCTAACTGAGGAAAGCGAATGAAAAATGAGAATAAAAAAAACTAAACTCAAAACCACAAACAAGCAGCCGTTGTAACTGCAGGACCTCGTTTCAGCAGTTTGGTCCACCTTCAACAGTGATTGAAACCAAATGAAGACTTGAAGGTTTCCAGGTTGCAGTTTGAGCTGCTGCCAGATTGTCCCGGTGAGAAAGCGGCTGAATAAAGTAAATTCAGGTTCAGGTCTATGATATAAGATGATGAAGGCTTGTGTCATGTGACACCACAAGTATGTTTATCTCTCCATGTTCGGCCTTGTTCCTTCTGTACATCCTGAGCTTGATTACACACCAGGCCACAGTGGCAGAAATGGAGCCTGATATTGTTTTTTTAAACATTTTTCTACCCAGTTTTTAATGTTTTGGGGGGGAGTTATTGTTGAGTTTAGAGTGCTTGTGCAGGAAATGACTATCAGTCAATGTAATGTCCCCGTAACACACAGACACAATGTGTGTTTCTCTCCGCTGTGGAGCTCCAGCTCTGTTTACACAAGTCGCCTTTTGTCGAACTTTGTCATCACCGTGAGACAAAAGCAGGTTGCAGCGTTCTGAAGTGAAGGTTTGATTCAGACTAAGGTTGGGGTTGGTGTCCGGTAAGTAGTAGCTTAAGGTTCACGTAATCATCCTGCAGGAAATTAATGTCAGTTTTTAAAGGGTCTGTCGGAGGTCGTAAACATACATTTGTTTGTGTGTGTGTTCTTGTTTTTACGACCATGTGGGGTCCAGGACAGTAGACGACAACACCCTTGTGGGGGTCAAACATTTTTCCGGGGAACAAATGAGTTTTCATTCTTTTTTAAAGGTCAAGATGTGGTTTTAGGGGCGGAAAGTGTGGTTTAGGATACTTGGATGTGATGGCTTAAGAGTTGAATCTCTCTAGAGTAGAAGTCTTAACTTTACGTCTGTGTGTAAAGCTTCACACGACCTTTGACCTCTGCTGCCACGCACAGAGAGCTCCGCGGGGTCTCCCACCTGGAAATTGACTCGTCCGGGCAGGTTGATGTTGAGCAGGAGTCGCGGTGCCGAGGCCCGCCATCGCCCAGTAAGGACGGGGATGTCGTCATCTGACTGTATATTCCTGGAACCGCTGTAAGAAGAGACTGATTATCCCTGTGGGGAAATCAGGCTGCAGCAATAACAAACAGTATCAGCAAATATAGCTCCTCTTTCCCTCCTTTTTTAAAAAATTTTCCTCCACTCCACTTTCTATTAATTCATCCAACCAACATTTGCAGATCAATTACTTTCTCCTTTTAAGCAAGACGTACCTTTTCCCCTCCTCGACCTCTCGCTCCACTCAAATACCTCAGTTTGAGTTACACTTTTCAGTTAAATCCCTTTATGTGCAACGGTTGTTGACACAATGACGGTCCGGGAGCCTCCGTCAATCCGACGCTACGGCGCTAACGAATAGTTTGGTGGCCAGCTCACCGGGTTCACGTTACCATGTGAGGTACAGGATATAAATCCTGTGAGGTCAGTTTATTAGATTAGCCTGGCGCTTCTTAATGTACGCCCACAAATCACCGACTGATGGTCACGCCGCGTTAAAGAAACAATCGGTGCTCACAGCCTCGCTGTAGCTTTGAAAGCATCACGGAATCAGGTTACTTGGAATTTCTATGATTGACTTTGATAGCACGTCTGAGTGTTTATTGGTGTTTGCAGTGTGGCATTACTTGTATTAATCTCCCTCAGTGTGTAATCTGGATGTTAAGCTGAGGTTACATCGGTCAGTGGAACAAAGATGCTCCATGATCTGGATGTTAGCGGGAGGAAGATGCTCTATTGATATCAAAACTCTATTCATGAACTAAGAAGAAGCAGGAGAAAATAAACATCTGAGAAGATAAGCACGTTAATGACACATAGTCCATTAAATGTAATATAATGTAAATAATGTACATTCTAGCAATAGCAACTTCACACTGTTCCCTATTTATTTATTATTTATATATGTGAGTGTGTATGTGTATATAACATCTGATACTTGCGATATTGTATTTCTGGTTAGTTGCTAAACTGCATTTTGTTGTACTTGCAATGACAATAAAGTTGAATCTTATCTAATCTAATCTAATAATGTTCATATGAGGAAGCTAATGCTGTTAATGTCAGTAAGTTCAGTAAACAGGAGATCAGTGTAATAGTAATAGCTATTGTTTATCACAGACAACAGCTGTTAACAATGCTAATGCTAAAGTGAGCCGACAGGCAATATGACTGCTGGAACTGAGTTTCTGATTTTTAAAAATAATGAAAAGTTGCTGTTAAAAAAAGGTGTTTAGAGATGCATGACAACTTTTTCTTTCCCCCACCGATAACTTAAAGCATCCTGTATCTCACGACCGACGCTGGTTTCATTTCATCCACAACAGTTGTGTTTTTTTCCATCCATAAAACTTTATAATCTCTCATAATTCAGACATTTATTAATTAAAAAAAACCCAATGTTTACAAATAATTATGAAGAAGAGTTAGAAGCAAAGACAAGAATGTTTGTCCCACAAGGGGGAAGTCAGTCAGCACAGCAGCTCCACAATGTACAAAGATTACAAATATAAAGAACATTGAAGAATAATAAATGTTAAAAATCCGGGTTTTCAAAGTAATAAATACAAAAACAATCTATAGACTCTCCATAAGGAAAATATAAATGTTCATTGAAGCTTATATACATAGAAATACTGTAAATCATACAATTATTTTCCCTGTTTGACCAAAAATAAATATTGTGCTTTCAAAAATATTGTAATTGCAACATGTAATGCATATTTGACTTTACTTGCATTTTGCGTCAGGCAGCAAGTTTCCTTTGGGAGAGAACAACTTGATTTTACAGCGTGGCGATAATCAATACCAGCCATGATTTTAAGAGGCATGCAGCTTGTTTGACTCAAATGAACACACCGATATATATCTTGAGAGCCGTTAATAAAATGTTCCTGTGTGTTTGATGGAACATGACGGAGAATGGACTCATGGCAAAACCTTTTCAGCCCACGAAAGCCAACCCAGTGAGTCATGACACATTATAAACATGTCAGAAAGAATAAAAGAAGGAGGGACTTTAAGAATCCCTTCGCTGTCTCGGTTGCTCCTGTTATTTTCGATCCAGTCGGATCGTCCGCGATGAGACGGAAGGATAAACACATAGAACCTCTGATGATCCAGCCTGACGCGTGTTCACGCCCTGCTTGTGTGGAAAGGAGAGTCTCTTTTCCACCGTCTTTTATGTGGAGTGAAAGTCCCCGGCGGTGCCAGACTGCATACGTCCACCCGTTGTCAAACTGTCAGCAGATCATCAGCCTGCGTGAACGCACACGCCATTAAAGCTGAGTCGGGTGGATTGCTGTCGTCCCGACATCAGAAACCCTGGTAACGCTCGTATTTTGCTCATGAATCCTCATTAGAGTACTGCGAGTACGTGAGAGCCACAATCATCGCTCACTTATCGGAATTTTTTTTAAAAATACAACCGACAGGGTATTTGTGTGTGTGTGTGTGTGTGTGTGTGGGAATTGTTTACTTGAAAGTTCTTAGTCGTGGTCGACCTCCTTTCTTGGGGTCCCGGTGGACTCGTGTGGCTTTTAGAAGGAAAGATGCTTCAATGAAGGATCTAAACATGGAAACAGATTATCTGCATGAGAGTCCATGCACATGAATGTTAAGACAAGGCAAGGCTAGGCAAGGCTAGGCAAGGCAAGGCAAGGCAAGGCAAGGCAAGACAAGACAAGACAAGACAAGACAAGACAAACTCACAGATGGAGAAACTTACAGCAGCAGCAAATCAGGATAGGACAATAGAATCACACATGACATCATGATCATGATTGTCACATGTCACATGCCGATGATGTCCAACTGTTTACAGAACAACGTTTTCAAGTGAAAACGGGGAAACTTTTCTTGCGTTTCGGTGTGTCTGTTTCCATAGCAACCGTGCTTGTAGCCACTAAAAACACAAGTTCATGATAACGGCTCCCAAGGTATAATTTTCTGAATTGTCCTTTCGTTTTAAAGACGTTATTTGACATCGCGGTAAGTAAAGTCCTTTATTTGTCACAATTGTACACCTATTATGTGCCATGGAATGTTTTTAGTGCTTGTTTCCACACAGAAAAAAACAACCATTTTTAATAAACAAGAGTAGAAGAATAAAACTCACTCACGCTAAAAGCCCCTCCCGGCCCGTTACCTGCACGTCGCACGCTGTACTCAAATGCTACGACAAAGCACAGCACAGAGAATCGGACATTCTTCAGGAAGGCCGCGCTCTCCTACTTCAGCACATTTCTCATGAATCCTTCCATTCATGGACGAGTGTGAGTGTTGAATGTGGCTTCTTTCTCATGTTGTCTGGAAATGTCACCAAAGTCCCACCAAGGCAAGTATTTTTGGCGGCAAAAGGTCAGACAGTCAATGCCGGATGCAGCGTTCTGCAGAGCTCTGCAAACGTATTCGCCAATAGACGTTGGAGGAATAATTGTATTGTTTTTTTTTATTTTTTCCTTCCGTGATCTACAAACTACTGGTCACAACCCACCATGTGTGTTTTTAGTCCGTACGTTTTTTAGGATTTTTCTAAAAACGTAGTCGCAAGAGCAGGGAGGGAGTACGTTAAGGCAAGGTGTCAGTACCTAGCCAGCACGCCACGCCTGCCCGTGAGCGGTTGCGTGCGTCGTACGTTGCACACGTGGTTAGTGAGTCGTACGTGGTTAGTGAGTCGTACGTGCTTACAACGTACGATATCCGTGCGATTTGCCACATGGTCCTACGGAGGCCGTACTTAAACGTGCCGCTCATGTACGGTGTCCTTACCTTTGCATGTTGTAAGTGCGATGAACGTGAGTTTTTCCCGCCCGACGTCCCAGCTGCTGCTGCTGCCTCCAGATGGCGCCCATGCTTGCAAGCAGGGTTGCCAGATATGACTTGATTTTTTTCCCCACCCCAAATAGTGTAAAAACCACATTTTGAATAAAAACCAGCCAAAAATTTCAGCCTGGTTAGAAATCATGTATCATTTAAAATGGGAGAAAATTAGATTTGTGTTGAGGGGTTCTGAAAAGAAGTTCTATCAGGTGTGGGGGCCTTTTCTCACTTTTTTTTTTAACAATCCATCTACAAAGGTGCAGGAGTGATTCTTTACTCAGTATTCTGGCTGTATGACTCACTGAACGTCTATAATATTTGTGTTTTACAGGTTGTTTTTTGGTATAAGTGACAGTAGGGGCAAGGAGTTTGTTGTTTGTGTGGGGTGGAGTTTTTTGTTTTTGTCTTTTCATATGTAACTCTGAAAAATTCTAGTTGTTGTTTCTATATCTCTGTCCAAAAGTTAATAAAAACATATTAAACACTAAACCGTCAAACTATATGTTTAAGAACACACAAACAATGCAGGAAATACACAGTTAAAAGGGAAGATAATTTGGGGGATTGGGGGAGACCTGCCATATCTGGCAACATTGGATACAAGAGCAGCTTCAAGCAGTTGTAGAGATTTGTCAACGCTTTAATCGAGAAAAGTAAAATATGGTGATATCTAAACTCTGAACAACAACAACAACAAAAAATGCTGTGTGTTGTATTTTCCAGAACCAATTTCCAAAGAAAAGGCATTATTTGGACATAACATGGAAACCGCCCTCATTGGGGATTAACAATTCATCTTAATTGGAAATCTGACATTTGAAGCTGAGAGGTCGCCAGGAATTTCCCCAATGACAACTGGAGACTGGAACTTTTTTTTGACGTGTTCTCTCCTTAAACCCCCCCCCCAAACCCCATGTGAAGCCCCCCCACCCCCCCTCCTGCAAGCAGAACGTGAGACTGTGGAAACATTTCATCACACTGAGGCTCTTGTCTTGAAGACATTCATGCTCCGTCCTTTCTCTTGATAATCGGAGGGGTTTTCCTGTTTCCTGCTCTCGTCCATGATGTCACTGCACATTTTTCTCAGACTCAGCATCTCCAAAGTGTTGCTCTCTGTGGGTGGAGGGGGGGTGGGGGGGCGGCCAGGACTCCCCACCCATCCCTGCTGGATCCCAGCTAAGCTGACGAGGTGTTTCATTACACCTCTTGTGAGCCGGTGTGACTTCAGCCCGGGAGGAAACGCTGCCCCACCCTCTCGGCTGCTTCAGGTTTTGGGTAACAAAGCGCCGGCGGCGCAGCGCCGTGAAATCTGGTGAAATTCGCCCCGGAGAGCAGTCGGACACGATGAAAAACTTGGAACAGAGCAGCAGGCAGAGGAGTGGCACATTGGTGCCGTTTCTGTTTTCAGCAAAATCACACGATTGAAAACATGTTTTTAACAATACGGGGGGGGGGGGTGGGGGGGGGGGGGTGGGGGGGTTCGTGATGACAGATGATCTTCCACTTTACAAAAATACTTCCCCTGATAATGACTTTGGCTGCGGCGCTGAAAATAAACATGGTTTTCTATGACTGGAGATCAATAAACACGGTTCTTGTTATTGGAGTCTTGCTGTGATGAATTAACGGAGTGAAAAACGTGTGTTTCGTGATGACGGAGTGAGTTCAGCTGCAGTTACATCACCGGGTGAGACTTTCGCCCCAATAAATGATGTAACTTCAGAGAACATCCAGATTATAGAGCATCTTCCGCCTCTAACATCCAGATTATAGAGCATCTTCCTCCTTCTAACATCCAGATTATAGAGCATCTTCCCCTTCTAACATCCAGATTATAGAGCATCTTCCCCTTCTAACATCCAGATTATAGAACATCTTCCTTCACTAACGTCCAGATTATAGAACATCTTCCTCCTTCTAACATCCAGATTATAGAGCATCTTCCTTCACTAACGTCCAGATTATAGAACATCTTCCTCCTTCTAACATCCAGATTATAGAGCATCTGCCTTCACTAACATCCAGATTATAGAGCATCTTCCCCTTCTAACATCCAGATTATAGAGCATCTTCCTTCACTAACATCCAGATTATAGAGCATCTTCCTCCTCTAACATCCAGATTATAGAGCATCTCCCTCCTCTAATATCCAGATTATAGAGCATCTTCCTCCACGAACATCTAGAATATAGAGCATCTTCCTCCTCTAACATCCAGATTATAGAACATCTTCCTCCTTCTAACATCCAGATTATAGAGCATCTTCCTCCTCTAGCATCCAGATTATAGAGCAGCTTCCTCTATTAACATCCAGATTATAGAGCATCTTCCTCCTCTAACATCCAGATTGTAGAGCATCTTCCTCCAATAACATCCAGATTATAGAGCATCTTCCTCCACTAACATCCAGATTATAAAGCATCTTCCTCCTCTAACACCCAGATTATAGAGCATCTTCCCCCTCTAACATCCAGATTATAGAGCATCTTCCTCCAATAACATCCAGATTATAGAGCATCTTCCTTCATCTAACGTCCAGATTATAGAGCATCTTCCTCCCTCTGATTGACGTGGCTTCACCTAAACTGAACAAGTGTTGACTGCTCATTGTGTTGCAGCACCACTGTAGTAATAATACAGATATTTTCGCATCATTAACTCTGGACACACTTTGGGTAATACAAGCATCACGTTCCCAACCAACTGCTTTGTTTTGAGGAATTAGTCACTTGATAAGACATAACTTCCCTACTTTTGGAAAAGATTACATCATCAAATCCTGCAGAATTTGCGCAACACGAACATTTCTTGTTACGTCTGGTCGTCATGTTCTTCTTGTTCTTTTCAGAATCCATTCCAAGAACTGTTTCTTTTGGTTGATCATCAGTAGGAGCTTGTGCATCGGCCACAGAGTAATATTTTTGAATATTACAAGCATGAATCACCGTGTTACAAGTCAAACAAACGTTTACTTTCATCACCACATAAAGTGAGCACTTGCTGCGTGGAGCGACTTGGCCGCAGGTCTCTGAGAATGCGGAGCGGCGTTGACGGACGGCGAGGGAATGTGAGAGTTCTCCGTGGAAGCTGCCGTTGCAGAGGACAGATTTTTTTTTCTTTATTGGTGCAGAAAGACGTCTCTCCTGGGAGGAGCAGAGTCGGCGAGCGTTTCCTCACATTCGCATCAGTGTGTTTAGAGGAAACAGTGAGCGCCCGTCGCTGCTCCCACCCCGAGAAACACATGAAGAGAAAAACGAGTGTCACTGTGTTGATTTTCCAGGAGGAAGCAGTGCTTTTGTACATTAATCACGCAAGCTGGGAAAATAAAGTTTTTGGAGGCCTGATTTATTTCTCGTTGTGAGGTCAGCCCTGCGGGGAGAGTCGAGGTCATGATTTCTTGACGGAGAGCCGAGTGAGAGCGAGTGTGTTTTGCATCCGAATCTGCTCTGCGATCCAAAATAAACTGCCCGAGTTATTGTGGTTTTTAATAAAATGACAGCCGTCCTTTAGACATTCCCCTTCGCTCCTGACATTCCCCTCCTTTCATTCCACTTTCCTGTCCTCCAAACTAACTGTGAGAAATAAATAATGGTCACTAAACAAGTGATTAAACACTTTTGCAATTCTGCAAGTTTCTATTTTATTTTATTTTATTTTATTTTATTTTATTTTATTTTATTTTATTTTATTTTATTTTATTTTATTTTATTTTATTTTATTTTATTTTATTTTATTTTATTTTATTTTATTTTATTTTATTTTGTTTTGTTTTGTTTTGTTTTGTTTTGTTTTGTTTTGTTTTATTTTATTTTATTTTATTTTATTTTATTTTATTTTATTTTATTTTATTTTATTTTATTTTATTTTATTTTATTTTATTTTATTTTATTTTATTTTATTTTGTTTTGTTTTGTTTTGTTTTGTTTTGTTTTGTTTTGTTTGATTTAGTTTTGCTTTTTTAATTTAATTTAATTTAGTTTAGTTTAGTTTTTTTAATTTAATTTAATTTAATTTAAAATTTAATTGGATTTATCATAAAAATTAAGCAAGGAGTCAGTGGGTTGTTATTAGTTTGGACATCATGTGCTGCACTTCACTTTCGCGAGATCTTTTAATCTCAGCTCTTTTAAAATCCTCCACTTTATGAATCCTCCGTTTTAACAGGCTGGGAATTCAGGGTTAAGGTTAACTCGAGCTAACCCTAACCCTAACCCCACATGGCAGATCTATTCATGCTTGTTTCTTTACTGTGTTCTTGTGATTTGGAAGCTTCCATGCATTTTTACAGAGCAATTCATTTAATACGGCAGAGAAAAGTGGACAAATAACTGATTTGCTCACGAAAGGTTAAAATACCTGGAATAGACCTAACAAGAGTAAAACCACCGATCTCGACCCGCAACCACAACACATGATTGACTTAATTCGGGACGAGGCTTAAAACCTAGCGAACCACGAGGGACGCGACGTGAAGAAACACGGGACACCAGACAGAACTCCTCGAGCGTGACGGCGAGATGAAGGAGACGTTGTCGTCTTGGTGACGACGAAGCCGAGTCATGATGAGAAAATGATATTCCTTTGTTGGAGACCAGTTTAAAATTACACTGAGATGAGGGTTGTTGTTGTGGGGCAGGTGGTGGTTGTGGTTCTGGTCGCTAGTTTGCGGGACACGAATGTCGGTTAATGAGAGGTTCTTTTGTTTACGCCACTTTGAAATGTTCAAAACAGTTCGGCAAACTACACTTGTGGGGTCTGACCCACCCCGTGAGCACAGAAGGGTTTTTTAAAAGTTACGATTGACTTTCGACAGTAGCGGCGTGTCAGAAACGTTGCGTTTCCCCTCGTTTCCGTGGAGACGGAGTCGGAGCGCGTTGGAAAAAGTACCACCTTTGGACACGTTTTTAAAAGTTCTTTAACTTCTGAATATTTCTGAATCTATTCGTCATTCCGTGTGCAGCCTGGCAGGATGCAGGAGGTGGATTCCTCTCCTTGATGTGCTTGGCAGGGACAGACTCTCGGGTGAAATCGTTGCCTTGCCGGAAAACGTCATGGCGTCTTTGTTCCCGTCTCTCGTCGCCACAGAAGGAGTTACAGGTTTTGTTGTTTTCTTTTTAAATCCTCTCAGAATGGTAGAGCTTCCTCAACTAACATCCCGATTATAGAGCATCTTCCTCCTAACATCCAGATTATAGAGCATCTCCCTCCTAAAATCCAGATTACAGAGCATCTTCCTCCTAAAATCCAGATTATAGAGCATCTCCCTCCTAAAACCCAGATTACAGAGCATTTTCCTCCTAATATCCAGATTATAGAGATTCTTCCTCCTCAAATCCAGATTATAGAGCATCTTCCTCCTCTGACACCCAGATTATAGGGCATCTTCCTCCACTAACATCCAGATTATAGAGCATCTTCCTCCTCTAACATCCAGATTATAGATTATCTTCCTCCTCTAACATCCAGATTATAGCGCATCTTCCTCAACTAACATCCAGATTATAGAGCATCTTCCTCCACTAACATCCAGATTATAGAGCATCTTCCTCCTAAAATCCAGATTATAGAGCATCTTCCTCCTCTACCTCCATTTAAACTTCACGAGTGACCAAATCCTTTTAAAAGAAGTAACTCGTGACTCATTCATGATTTATTGTTTTAACTTGCTGACGAGGTGACGATTCGTCCGTGAGGTCACACATGAAACACCAGAGAGGATTCGGGTTTTTGTTTTTGTGTTTTCTGGGTGTCGCGGACATTCCTGTCTAATTCTATTACCACCACATCTTGAGTGCAGATGATGACGAGCGTAAAACTGTCCTTTCGTTGCGACGGCGAGCGTGAGCGCGGATGGCGAGCTACGTCAGCTTCCGCGATGGATTAAACACGGCGTGAGTCACCGCCGATGAATCCCACACCTCTCTTGTTTTTCCACAACACGGCCACTCGGACTGCCGGGTAATCTGACATCTGTGAGAGGCAGGGTTAAGTGTTGAATACTTGACACGTCCCCGCGGAGCTGCAGGCATTAGGAGCGTTGAGAAGGCCCGACCTCGGCACGTCCAGCGGTGAAAGTGATCCGCCGGCTCTGGGCAGATGTCGGTGTGAACTGGCCCGGCGGGGGAGGGGGGGGGTTGGGGGATTACGGAGGGTTTCAGACTGATTTCAGCTGCAGTTGGCTTCGATGCATCATGTTCGCTGTCATGTTCTCATGGACTCGTGGCGTTCTTCAAATGTGGGTCAATATCAGACATTTTAGAAATGACACAGTGACTCGGTGGGTGAGAAAAGCTCTGTTTTTTCCTTTTGTTCCCACTTCCTTTAGCACCAAACGACCCTTGATATATATATATATATATCACAGTTGATATTTTATTAGTCACCTAGCATTAGCAGTGTTAGCATTAGCATTAGCCCGTCTGGTTCACCTGCTACGTCTAAAAATGATATTCGGCTGCTATTAACTCCAACTATTCACATCACTTTCAAGTTAAAGCTGATTATGGAAAGAATTTCCTGTTTTATTAAGGAGAAAAAAAAGGGCCTTTAAGCTAAAGCATGTTGACTCTCACAAAGTTATCTTTTTTTTTCTATTTATCGTGTATTATTTTTGCGTAACTTACTAATAGTAATAAAAGATGGAGCACTTTTTGCAAAAAAAAAAGAAGTAAATATGGATGATATCGAGGCTCGGAAAGAAAGGCCAACCTTGGATGCTTAATGATCCTCCGGGAGCTTGAACCAAGTACTTGTTAACATTTACTGGCATTTTTACATTAGCATTTACTGTGACCGCCTGTCATTTGACAACAAAACAAATAAAAACGGACGTAAAATCTCTGACCCTGCCCGATATTGATTGCAGGTCGTCTTTGCTTTCAAGAGTAAAAGTTACTAGCCCATTACTGACTAAAAGTAATGGAACCTCTGTGATGTGACGCTGATATGACTTGTGTAAATATTCGCTTCTGTTCTTAGCTTTGAGGTAAACACTTTGATCTCTTGAGTGTTTGTTCAGTAAAACACTCAGAGAGCCCGGCTGTGGTCGGTAAAGACCAAACAGCCAGAGTCTGGATGCCTGAAGTCTCTGCAGAGCTGCAGGGTGAGTGACAGTAATCCCCTCCGGTGTTGCCGCTACTTAAATCCTCTTTAGCGTCTTGCTTGTAGTGGTTTGAGTCATTACGCTGACGAGATCAGAGGAGCTTTTGTTTAGAAAAGTAACTTCATTCTAATCCCAAACTTCTTTTTTTTTTTTTTTTGTTGGGCATGACGGGTATTAAAACCAAACTCTACAATGAGATTCTTCAGAACAAAAGGCAAGTTTTATATGAAGGAAATTAAAGATGATTATCTGTTTTCGGAATAATACGCCAAATGTAAAGCGATGTTACGGCTGGTCGGGTTCGGACTTTAGAGGAACTCTGTTGTTTTTGTTGGCTTGGGTTGACTCGGCGGAGGAACACATGACTCCCATCATGCTGTTCCCCCCGATGGCAGACATGATAATAGCTTCCCCTTTCTCGCCCCGAACACCGCGAAGTAAAGACTCTTTATACTTCCTAAGACGTCTGATAATCCCTATTAATGATTCACAAAGTGGCCGGATCCCTTCCAGCGCTCCCCTCCGGTACTGTGCCATCAATGCAGCCCTGTGTGAGCGTGTGCACGACGGGAAAATATGTGTCACGGCCTGGAGACAACAGCTGCCTGTGGCACTGGCGGTGGTGGCGCTGGACGGAAAAAACAGGATCCACAATGGTCACATTCTTTATTAGCCCAGATTTTGGGATTCTGCATCCAAGCCGGCATTCCTCCAGGCCCGGGGGTGAGGCGGTCCGGGGGCATCGGCTTTGTCCTGAATGTCAAGTATGTCTGGGATTGTACAGCGCTGTCAGGAAAAGGACCCATCAAAGCCTCTGCACTGTGACATTTCCTTTTCGGCAAACGTACAAAATACACAGAACTCAGAGGGCGCAGCTGTGCGAGACTGGACGAGAAGAGTCGCCCGGTGCAAGATGTCCGCACCCTTTTTGCCATCGATGCAAACAGCAAGAAACACAAAAATTAAAGTGACAGAGATCGATGGTCGGGTCAGTTGTGGTCGGTACTCTCACACTGACAATGTCTGCGGTTTGCCTCAAGGGCCTCTCTTTGTGGACGTTCTCCCCGTTGTGTGCTTGAGTTTCCAGCTCCTTCAGGTTTACCTTCCACAGTCTAAGGCAGGGGTCGGCAACCTTTAATGCTCAAAGAGCCAGTTGGTTCCATTTCCCACTTAACACAACACCCAGAGAGCCACACATATTTTATTTTGACACTCCCACATGCGGACCATGCCAGGAGGACACGACACACAAAACCTCCTTCACTGCTGGTTGACAACTTACAACTAATAAACTAAAATACATGAACTAAGCAACAAAAACACAACACAACACAATTATTACCAACACGACAAACCTAACATAGCCCCCAATAATTACATTTAAAACACGACAGACAGAAACTCCCATAATGCACTGCAGTTATCAGCTCCTTTATTGCTACACATTATTGAAATGGAAGATAAATGTGGGAGATCTGGGATTTTTAGAACCATGAGTGTGAGCAGTGTGGCTTTCAATGTCCTGTAGTTGTTCTGTAATTCACTAGAATTTGCCGTCACTCTCAACAAGTCCGCAGTGAACCCTCCAGGAATTGTCGGCGCTCCACCTTTGCCATTATTGTTGCGTAGTGACGGAGGCTCAGGTTGCCGACCCCTGATCTAAGGTTTGCGGTTAGTTGACGACTCTTAAAGGAGTCGTCCTCTGGTATTCTGACGTGTCCAAAAACGACCGTTGGCCCACCGCCTGGTGTCGTTCCCAAATTAGTGGCACATTCAGGGGCTCAATGTGAAGCACAGACATGAAGAGCGGCTGGGAGAGTCGCAGGGACATTGTTGTCGTCGATGAACTTAACGGAGGTGGGTTTATGATTTTCACCTCCTGTTTTGACGACAAGCAGAATCTCCGGTTTTTGGAGTGCGCTCCCTTGTGGGCAATTCTGGTTTGAGCCCAAATGAAAAAAAACAAACAACTTTCATGGACGTTTCAACTGAGGTCCAACAACGATATACATGTTTTAACGTGGGAAAAATTGGATTTCCAGGTGACGACTCCTTTAAATGGCTGTACGAGGTGAATCCTGAACCGGCTCTAACAAGTGATCTCTGGTCTCCTTGAAAAGCTGAGTTTCGGTTCTCATGCAAACGAGGTGAGAGAACCCAACATTTAAGGCTATTCTCCAAGCTTGAAGACTCGTTCTTTGAGAAAGTCTGACTTTTTTTTTCGTGTTGAATCGCTAAAATATTCAGATTTTCACTTGAGCTGCCGCGACGCCATCTTTGATATCCCAGAAAAACAAATCTTGGTTTGTTTGATCGATTTAGGCAACTGTGGGATGGAAATGAGTGGAAATTGTCTTGTTTTTGTGGATTGGTTTATTCTCTGTGCAGAAGTGAAACCTTTTATGTGAAGAATAATTTAAAGATTTTTTTTTTTCTTTTCTGGTAGAGTAACTTTTATAGTGCTTCTTCTTCAAAAAAAGAGTACATTTACTACACCATCATCCACAGAATAAAGCAACTAAAAGCATAACAAGCAAACTACAGTGTTTTCAGTGCTTCGATGTGTGAATTCGGGATAATTAGTGTCACTTCTCTCTGATGAAAATTAAAAAAAAAAACTTGTTCGGTGGATCGTCTTCATGTAAAGGAGCAACGCAGTGAAACTGACAAGAGCGTCAACACGGTATCAAATATTTCCCCCCGAATATGACGTGCTGAGCTCGTCTCAGATTTAATTTCTCGTGTTTCTATTCTAAACGGCCCGAGGAGCAGCTGACGCCCTCCCGCCGGTGCTGAGCCGCCCTGGCGGAGGAGCTTCCAACCTGAGTCAGCCGAGGTCGTTTCCACAAGGAGCTCGGGTTGAATTGTTGTGTACGGTTTCTGGGGAGACAGCTCCCCGGCAGCTGTGAAACATTTTCTGACGTTCGGGGGACAAATAAACGCCGATTTCCGACGAGGTGTGGCCATTTTCGACCCTCGTCACCCTCGCCCCCCCACCCTCGCCCCCAAAAAAACTCCGGCTCGACAGCTGCAGACTGGTGTTGATATCTGGCGCCTGGTGCTTTGGGCGTGGCGGTGTGACGGATCTGACTGAGGCCGGAGTGGCTCCGGTGCCCACGCTCCAGCAGCACCAGCCGGTAACGGGCAGCTGAGCGACCCCGGAGGGGATTCCTGTCGACCGCATCCTGCAGCTACGTCAGCGTCGTCCAACAACCCTCACAACGTCAGGTTTCCCAGCCGCGGTTCTTCCTTCAAAAAAAATACTGTATTTCTTCCTTTGTTTCTCAAAAATAAACACAGAAGGTGTTGCCAGTGTAAATGTGGTCTGGAAGTCATTTCTCGGTTTGTTTCTCAAGTTGATTTCTCTCCATCGGGACCAGACTAATGAAGAATGTCAACTCTTCTGGACAGAGGCGACTGAGAGAGAGAGAGAGAGAGAGAGAGAGAGAGAGAGAGAGTGGACAGTGTCCAGTAACTGATTCTGATCATGTCATTTTATATTAATGAGCATTTACAGATGGAATTTCACCACTTGGAACTTTTCGTGCCACAAAAATGCTCCTTTACTAGATTCTTTGAGAGTAAAAACAAATTTCATGGAGACACTCTTGATTTCTTGCTTGTTATGCAGTGGCAGGAGTTCAGCCAATGTTTGTTTGGCTTGCCGACGAGTGAAAAGCTCAGTGGACTTATGCGGAATGAGATTGCACACTTTAAAAAATATGTGAATGAATTTGGTTCTTTAACGGAACAGTCTGAACATCATTTAAAAAAAAATTCGTTTTTATGTATTTTTGTGAAATAAAAGTAAAAATGTATGTCTTAAACACCAGTGCAACTTATATTTGATATTTTTGTCTTCAGCTTTTGTCACTTCCACGATAAAGCCTTTTTTTTTTTTTTTAAAGACAAAGTTTATTCGGTGAACAAGATCCTCAATGCAGCAAAACACAGAGAACAGAAACAATTTGTGACCGAAGGGTTTAGGCTGAAGTTATATAACCGTGTAAATAATACAAGTAAACTTCTACAATTGAAGTAACAAACCGTGTGGACTGGAAAGTTCAAGCTGACTGTTTGCATCATCGACACCCAGAGCTGTCGTCTCAACAGTTACTTTTCGTCAACCTCTTATTAAGTGGGGCTGGTAAACAATCATTTCTTATCTAATCCTGAAGTAACTCTCAGAGTCGTGACAGACGCTCCTCCGTGGGTCGATTCAACATAACTTTATCCACGGTAGCTTTTCATTAACAGCCGAAAAAAATCAAGGTCAGCCTCCATTCATAAGAGCCGTCTAGTGTTTCACTGCTGCTATTTCTCACAAGTCAATATCATCTTCCGCCGTCCTTCGCCTTGTTTGCAGGACGTTTAAACTGGGAAAAGTCATCGTTTTCACATTTTCGTTTCGGAAAGGCGTCATGTTTACACTGCAAAGTTTTGAAAACGATGTTTGTTTCCAGAGAAAGGGCGGACGGACAAGTTGGATTGAGTCTCACTAATAAAAACAAGTCCCAGGAGAATATCGACGCTCATCTACTGAGCATGTGCACAACTACGTGCAACGGCGTTTACACAGAGACGAAGTAAGAACATTTTCATAAGGTTCCGCCTCAAAAGGTCACATCTTCAGTGGCTACGATCACCATCGTCGTGCACCTGGACTCCAAAACGCCATGAAAGTTTTCAGTTTTTACTCAACCGGGCCTAAAATTTCCATAAAAGTGTGTGTTTTGGATCAAAAGAAAACATGCTTTGCTTTTTTCATAAACATATTTATTGCAGTTTTCTGTGAAATGCAACAATTTAAAGGGGATTTTAAGGAAAATGTATCATTTCTAAAGAAAAATGACATTAATTCAGTTTGATTAAGTAATCAAGTACTAAATTTGCACGCTGCTTATAGTCACTGATTGGCTGTGATAACTGAGACCCTAAACAACAACATCTAGACGTGAAGTGGACCTGGACCCGAGGAGTTCAGGGACTGGAGGTTGGGTGAAACTTGAATCCTGCTCTGGGGAAGATGGGTCATCGCCGGAGCAGAGCGAAAACAAAACAGTAATAACAGAGCAGACGGGGGGATATTAAATGTACCGCAGCCCGCAATTCAAACACCACATTGTTACGACGCTTAGATGTATAGAAGCAAACGCAGTGAGAAGAAATGGTTGAATACAAATATTGGAAAAACAAAAAACAGACAAACATTGTTTGAAAGAAAAAAAACATACACACTCATGTAAAGGAAAGTCAGCGTTTTTATTAAAGCCAGCAGGGATCAGAGAGGTGGTTAGCGATAAAAATGCTTCGCTGTGCTCGATTGTTGAGATATTGGTGGAGTTCAGAGTGCGCAGGGGATTAGTTGAAACACATGTTAAAGGATTGTACGATCCTCGGAGGAGGCACAAAGTATTTCTACTTTGTTACTCTTATTTAAAGGTCGATTTTATAAGATTTTCATAATAAGACAAATATTCGCGCCGAGGACGATTCAGCGTTACAGGGAAATGATCAAAGCAGCTGAAACTGCAGGAAGTGATGAATCTAAGAGTAGAAAGTCAAAATTCCCCTGAAAGAATACAACTTTACAGGAAATTCAGAGTATTTTGAGTAAACGGTAAAAGGGTTTCACTGAAGCCCTGTTTACATGACAATATTTTCAAATGAAACTGAAATAATTTTATTGTGTTTAAATGGTCCATTTACACAACAATGGTGCTCGGAGCCACTGAAAACGCCGCTTTTTGAAAGTGGAACTTTTTCGAAAATGCTCCAACCACGTTTCCATACTGTAATTTCCTCTCACAATAGTACATGCAATTTATGGATGTTAGGCACATGCTGATTGGCCACAGGAACTGTGAATCATAGCGATAGCCTAGCGGTAGCATAGCAGTCCTTTGCTCACACGAAAAATAAAAATAACAAACCAGCCTTCTGCAAACAATCCACGCCTCAGGGCAACACAACCCGGAGATTTAAAAAGAAACACGGGGTCATTTGTGAATCACATGGAGTTCAAAGTTTATACTAATCCCGCTAGCGGTTAGCGGCTAACTGCTAAATTTAACAGAGGTGGGTTTATGATATCCGCCTCCTGAGTTGACGACAACACGGGAGCGCAATCAAAACCTCCTGTTTCGGGGGGGAGGGGGGGGGGGGGATGCCCGGGAGCCCAGACAAAACAACTCAGCCACTTTCAAACTCCAGATTTCCAGGCAAGTTTCAAGTGAAGTACAAACACTGATACACGTTTTGACAATGAAAAATTGGATTTCTGACGGATGACTCCTTTAGAAATTCGACCTTTTTGAAAAACCCGTGTTTTCACTGTCTCCGAGCACAGATCTCGTGTAAACACACACCCAAAATGCTTCAATATTGTCACTTGAACATGTTGAGTTAACACGCCTTGGTGATGGATTTGGCTCTTTCTTGACTTTCTCTGTATTTTTTCAGTCTCACACGTCAAGCCGTCATTGTCGGGGTCAAACTTTCAATAACGTATGGGGTCGAGAGTGTTGATATTTGTTTTCTGGAGGAAGTAAAAACATAAAAGCCACAGAAAGTAATCAAAGTAATAAAGTGTTAATAGGCCATTCTCACCTCTGGAAAACAAGCGTCTGAATGTGGATGTGAAGATTAGCAGCTCAGAGTTCCTTTCCATTGATGTGACTATAAATGGAATATTTTATTGGGTGAAACAAACAGAGGGCTCCTGATTGCTGACAGATGTGTTGTTTTTTTTCTTTCTTGTCACCATAGAGAACAGATGGAACTCATTTCATTGCCAAAACAATAAAACAGCCTCTTAGATTTACATTTGCACTACTTGTTATCTCTTCGTTCTGACTAACACACTCCCATCAAATGACGGGGGAGACCAAGCGGTCACCATTTAACCGGGATTCGGGATTTTACGTGATCTGCATGAATAATGATTGTTGATATTTGCTTACAGCCTTGCGGCGTTTTGCTCCGATCGCATGACAAAATCTGTGGGCGGCGTCTTTGTCTGCTCCTCTGCTCCATAATGTTGATGTGAGGTCCCGACACAAGCTCTCCTCCTCCGTCACGTCCACAGGACTCCATTGTATCCCACACAAAGGCCTTCTTTGGTGCCGCTCCTCCGGCGCTCGTCTAAACCTCAGGAAAGCCCCCTCCGAGAAAGAACATGGGACGTCATTGAGCGTGTGCCAGCTCCCATAGACGAGCTCGGAGCGAAGCGCTTCATAATTGGACTGTTATTGGGCGCCGGACCCTCGGGGCTTACCTTACACATGAGCTTTGATGAAGCTCAACGGATTGACAGAAGGTCGGCCAAGCGTCGGTTTGCATGCGGCTCTGAAATAAAAAAAAAGGTTGTTCACTGTCCTGGTCTGGGCTCTTACATCCTGTTCAGCCAACCCTTTTCTACACACACGACTGCCACAGGAAATCACCTCCAACGGGTCTCAATTGAAGTCACGCCGAAGGTCTCTACATTCTCTTCGCCCGAGCTGCCGCGAGTCCCACTTCCGTTTTCCGACACTTCATCGCGGGCTGCTAATGTGTCTGCAATATGTCATCGAAGGAGGATTAAAACTTCCTGCTAATCGCTTTGAAATCCCAGTGACAGAGAGCGTCGCTCTTTTGAAGCTGTTTTAATCGGAGCGAGTTGAAAGCATACGAGGCACAAAGCGTGACAGTGTGACTGGCAGCGGATCAGAACGACAAGCTCTTTCGATCGTCACGTCATTACTTTCTGACGGCGACGAGACAAAGAGAAAAGAAAAGCTTCGGTCGAGGCCATGAAGTCGGGGATAAAGCAGCGCCTGCGCAACACCCAAAGCCTCCAAACAGACTTAACTCTCACTCAAGTTCACAAAAAAAAAGTAATATAGGCAGACAGCATTTCAGGGTTTTTATGATCCATGTTAAACAACATTAGTTGTCTATCATCCGCAAAAATGCGCTTTGATGGTCTTAATATTCTCATTTGAGTTTTAGCAGTGGTATATTATCATCTGTGAACTCATTAAGAGCTCATAAAACATATAAAGCCCTCGCAGTGGTGGACAGATTTCATCAATTGCCCACACTAAAGAATAAAAGGGGATCTAGACGTCAGGAGGAGAACCACCTCATGATGTCATCGGTCAATTCGAATCACAACAAAAATGCACTTGATGGAGATTTGTCCCATTTTCTCACAAAATCTGATCCTTTTGGCCAATTTCTGCAATGGATCAGTGCTTGATGGAAACCCAGACGAGGTCAAAAGAGGACTTGAGTTATGTGGAAAAGCAGTTGAAACAAATAAAAAGCTATCTTGTCTGATTCTCTTACAGGAATGAGTCAAACCATTTTGGGTTTTTTGTGCATGTTACAAGTCAGTTTGCCTGTTGTGCCGTCAGCTGCCACTAGTCGGAGCTACAGAGCGTCGGGAAGCTCTCCGCCTCGCTGTTGCAGTGCTTGAGTCGGATTCACTTTTTAAAAACTGTGGGTTGGGAATTTGTAGAGGTGTTTGTTCACAAAGCTTGGATGCATAAACTTTTAGAAAGCTAAAATCCTGCACAAAACGACTTCCGCCGACGGCGGCGAGTCGCTGTGATCCGAACGATATCCGAAACAAGACCTGCTTCCAATTTTATGGCTTGTTGGTGAAGGTTTCAGGAAGTTAAAGTGTAAAGTTAATGGTAGAATTCATTAGATTCATGTCCTCCCGCTTTGACTCCTCCCACACTCAGGCAGCTCTGCTCTGGCACATGGCGCCACGAGAGGAAGCACTTCCTCTTCTTCCCATAGATGGACATGTGTGGGTGGAGCCAGTCCAGCTCACACGGACACAGCAGATTCTGAATGCAGCTCCTATGATCCAATAGTCAAATGGGAGAAAAGCTGGATTTGTAGCAATAAAGTTTGAATACAACCAACATAATATGAATAATATGACCCCTTTAAAATAACCTCATCGTATGGTCTGTGAGAAGCATGAGAACCATTTGCTCTGGAGGATTTTACTCTTGATCTTTGGTATCTGCCAGTCTTGGACGGCTGGAATATTTTGTCAATAGATCGAATAAGGGCTGCGAAATATCTGGCAAACTGTGTTGCGATGAAGACGAGCACTTCTGAATGACAGTGCTCTTTCTCCTCATACATTTTGTGATTTGAACCAATCACGTATTCAACGCCATCCCACGGGCCAGATATGTTGACAGTGCATGAAAAACCATTTATTGCAGTTCATTTAGTCCTTTCATTACGCCATGATACATTTGTGATATACCGTGCAGCCCTGGAGTCTATGGACACACTCTAAAACCCTGTGAAAACCACAAAGCTGTTCCTTTCAACCAAACCAAGCCCAGGAAGGATTTATAGGACTTCTTTATGACACATCATTTATTTTATTTTTATTTATTTGTACATGTGCCTTGGGAAGGTGACGATCATCAGAGTAACTCCAGAGCACACACCTCACTATTCACCGGCTGTTCTTGGCCGTATGTGGAGGTTTTTCTTTCCTTTACGGTACTAATGAGACAAACACACAAGAGGTCCCCCCGACGAGCCTGGTGTTGTATCTGGGAACGTGTGGGCGGATCGTGCAACGGGGGAGATCCCCACTGAGCGAGGGGAAGGCCTCAGCGCCGGAGCGTAGCGGAGGCCCGCGAGGAGCGCTCCTTCTTACACTAAACCCAATTACTCCTTCAGCATGAGTGATATGGCTCAATGGTGCGGCTTCTGGCTCTCCGCAGTGGCACGTAAAGACGGGGAACAAAGGCTTTGCAGGCCCGGGCACGAAGAGGGCGGCGTGGTACACGGTGAGTGCGCGGTTGGCGTTGAACAGGAGGCCCTGCTGATGTGAACAGGATGAAGTAGAGTACCGGTTTAGCCACAGGAGAGCCTTTGTGTCGGGCCGTGAGGCACCGGGACTGCGGCGGCATAGGTCATGTGAGTTGTCAGGGTTCATCACCGCAGCCGGCGTGGAATTCATTGTTCCACCGCGGCAACATGTCAACATGTCGTGACAGAGTTCATGATTGGGCACGCCATTAGCGCTCGGCCGTTCCCCCCCGAGCGTCACGCTCCAGCTTCGCCGATGACCGTTCGTTATGCGTGTGTGAGAGACGAAGAGCGCCGAGGTAACGGATCCGCCGGAAAAAACGGGGAAGTTAATAAATGAAGGACCACATGCTGCCACGCTGCCACGCCCAAACATTTGGTTACTTGGTTACGCGACTGTGACCGGGGCTCAAGACGCAGGCAGCCGAGCCTTTCATTAACGTGACCCCCGGCGCTCCTTCTCGTGTATCCCGGGATTGACGTGGAGCAGCGGAGCGTGACGGCCTTTACCCGACAGTTATTTTATCCAGAATCAGAAGATCTGAGTCACCGGCCATCATCCCTTCACAACACGAGCTGGGCCAGGCCAGGCCAGTCCTGCCATCCCCTGGCATTTACTGGGTCACTGGGATTGATTAATGAGGCTCACAAGACGCTTTCTTGTAATGGAAACTTTATTTCATGGCACGGACACATGCGCGACATGTCTCGAGTGCTGCGTGACGTTATACGACTTTATTTCTGTGGAAGGACTTGGACAAATTGCTTTATTAGAACGAATGAACTCCTGATAATCCAACAATGTGGTTTTGGATCGTGTTGTGCAAGATCCAAACAAAACAATAAAGTTTTGTAAGTGTTTCATTATGAGTCTTAAAAACTTACATTTCCCTAAAAAAAAAAAAAAAGCCCGAACAAAACGTTCATGTTTTTCATCAGGCCGATTGAGCAGAGCTCCTCTGCACGTTATTAATCTCCACTGATCTGAAAATGTTCAAATAGTGAACAAATACAAATAAATGTAGTGGTTATGCAAATATTAATAATCACAAAAGCTGCATACTGAAAAAAAGATGCATGGAAAGAATTATATGATACTTTCAAATTAATTCATGTAAATACAAAAAAAACCAAAAAACAAACATCTTAGACACTGGTGGATTTGAGTTCATATTATATTCAACACGTCCCTCAAAACAACATCAACAACAACAACAATAATAATAAAAATAAAAACAACAGGAAGCATTACGAGGCCGGAATAACGATGAACGCAGTTTCATGATCAAAGTGCTCGGTGACAGGATGGAGTGAATGGACAAGTGAAACTACGGCTGACAGACAAGAACGAGAAACTCCTCTAAAGGCAGAAATAATCTCATTGGTTGAGTTAAATGCTGAAGGGGCAGAGAGGAAATTGTGCCACGGATAGAAATGGTGGTATTTAAGATTAAAAACCGCGAATTTGCTCCACAGTTAGCTAATTAACAAAAAAAACAGCAGTGTTGAAAAAGATTCCCAGAGTAGCTCCAGTATTACGTCCGTTCTCTTCGTGGCGTTTTTGGAGTCCGTTTGAATGACCGGAGTGTTCGGAGCCACTGAAAAGAGAATTTTTTTTTTTAAATGCTCTGACTTCATCTCCGTTGGAAAAGGGGGGGAAATGCAACTTTTCTGAAACGCTGCTACTGCAAACGAGCACCGCGGCCGCAGGGAATGGAAAACAGTGACAATGGCTTCATCATGGCGACTGTCAGTGGTCATAATGTTATGGCTGATTCGTGTATGTTTTCGAAAAATAGAAAAAGTCTCTGTGTTGCATTTATTTATTTAATTCTAATTTTAATCTTAAGTTTGACACATTTAATTTGGATTTTTTTTTTCTTCTTAATAAATAAACTACGATTGTTTTTTGTATTTTTTTTACAATGTAAATACATTTTCATGGTAAAGTTTTTGCATTTCTTGGAACTTTAAGGTCAGTACTGTTATTTTTTTGTACTGAGTAGATATAAGTCAAAACGGATATCAGCCACAGGATGTTGGGATTGTTTTTCCAAGTGAAACTATCTGTCACTGTTTCAAAATACATGTAGGCCCATGCTGTACATACAATATTAAAAACACGATCCGAAGCTGGCGGAAGCTTTTGTTTAGAAGAGTTCCCGACTGGCCGGCGTACGCCACTCTCACCCAGAAACACAGTGATGCAGAAGACGACCCCCCCCAAAACGCACTCCAAAACGAGCCAGCCAGCTGACGATTCACGCGAGAACCCGAAGCAATTTGAAGTTTAACTCAACCCGTGAGATTATTTCCACTGTTCATCTACATCGACGCGTCGTGCAGCCACGGTCCCGACACCTGGTTTTTGAGGCATGTTTGTTTGGTACATTATGAGGTCAGCGGGTTTGAATAGCATGCATTGTCTCCTGGAAAGGCCGGTGGAGGTTTTTTTTCGTCCTTTGTCCTGCTTCGTCCAACAAGGCTGCGCCTTAAGGCCGTCAAATACTGAGGATCTCCTTTCCCGACGTGTGCCGAGCCGGCGGACAAGTCTCCGAGCCGGCCCGGCGGCTCACTCGTCGAGGAAGTGCACCCGGTACGTGAGCTGGTGGCCGTTGTCCCAGGCGTACAGGACCTTCTCCTTGGGGTTGTAGTCGATCTGCGTGGTGTAGGCGTACTCGTTGGTGAAGGGCAGGCGCGGGACGGCTTCGGTGTAGGTGTGGGTGTCGTACGCGTAGTTCACCTCGCCCTCCTTCTGGTTGTACACGTTGACGGCGTACAGGACGCCGCAGATGATGAAGCAGTTGCCGTACGAGTTCCTCTTGAGGCCCGTCCGGTAGGTGGTCTCCTTCTTCAGGGACAGGTCCCCCGGATCCAGCTTGCTGATCACGATCAGCTCCTGCTGGTTGTAGTCGTAGTCCATGGAGGGGTAGATCACCCACAGGCCGCTCTCGTCCACCGCGAAGTCGATGTCCGAGTGGCCCCGCCACTTCCAGGGCGTGGTGTCCTCGTACACCACGTCGTGCAGCAGCGTCCACGCCGCCACGTAGCGCATCCTCAGGTCGTACTTGATGATGTTCTTGGTGAAGGCCCTGTTGTAGTAGAAAGCCCCGTTGTAGACCACGTGGCCGGTGCCGATCCAGTTGTAAGGCAGCTTGAAGAGGTTGCTCCAACGCCCTGCAACAAGGACATTACGTGAGCCATGGGGTGAGTCATCTGCCAGCGAATACACTCTGTTGTTTTGGACGTATCGATGCTCCAACCCCCCTGACGCAATCTGGCCTCCGTTAAGGTCAACAACTTGAAGTATTTATTATCCCCAGTGACTCCTCCAACATGATCCAAGGTAAGCCCGGCTGTATTTAGGACCCGTCAAGACTTATTCTCATCAAACCTCACATCCAAGTAGGGATTTTGTTTTGTTTTTTTTCCTTCTACCTCTGCTAGGGCTGTTTTAAACACAATTAAAGCTTCAATTATTTCCACGGAAAGAGAATGTTTCCCCCCCCCCTCTGCCTATCATATCAAAAAGCATGTCGACTTCTTCTGACGGTAACCTTTAAAAAGAGAGTCGTGGCCGATCACAGTTATTTTTTTCCCCTCACGGTATTAAACAGAAGGAAAGAAACAAGAGAATAATCATGATTGATGATATATCCTCCTATTGCTTGGTCTTTTGTCCTCCAGTGTGAAGAGTTCATGGACGATCAGGATCGGCTGCGAAGCTACGGGGACTAAACAACAATCACAATCGTTTCTTTCTCCACTTCCATACAGAGACTTATTTTAACCTGTATGGTGCTCCAAGAATGACGGCTATTCCTTGGCTTCATGTTCATTTACTGTATTTTGCGACCAGAAGGTTTCATTAAATAGCCGTCATGTTGAGACTGGACGCATTTTTGGCAGCAGTTGTTTGGTTTTGCGAAAATATCAACATTTATTAATATAAACCCCCCATAAAGCTTAAATTCAAAGGTTATTCTGGCACTAGTTTACCAGTCCGGTCCACTCAGGATAAAATTTGGCTTTTTGTGGCCCCTGAACTAACATGTGCTTGACACCCCAGGTCAAGAGGTCAACCCACCAGTAGTGGTCACAGGCTTGTGAACAAAGATACCCGGAGATCATTTTTCCCTGACTGACGTCTCATTTCAAGTCAGAGGGCGAAGGAGGAATCTGAGGGTCAGCGGGGGTGGAAGTCACGATCACATCGGGTCGACCCATCTAAACTGCCTGTTTGTCCTTTTGCTGTATCCATCTATCTATCTATCCATCCATCCATCCATCCATCCATCCATCCATCCATCCATCACGCGGTGTCGCAGCAGATTAGACTGCTGAACTCCGTCAGTCTGCAGGAACCTTCAACCAGCTGATCCTTCAATTCACTTCACAGTTTCCTCCAGACTTTTATCAAGAAAGACGTCCTGTTTCACTTCCCTCTCACTAATCAGGAGTCATTTCATCATCAGTCACACCCCCCCCCCCACCCACTCTTTATGATTCTCAGACGGTGGAAAACTCATGTTGACACGTGTGTTATTGTATAAGTCAACTTACAACGGATATCTGGAAGAGTTCAGGGCCTTGACTCGGTATAATTTCACAATTCACTCACGATATGTTTTGATCCGATACCCAAAACTGGCACTTCTGGAGCCAAAGATAATATGCATTAGTCAGGATACGGCTTGTTCTCACACATTTCTGAAATGTTTATCGGCACGATGTTCAAGCATTGTGTTTGCATCTTCAGATTGATTTAACTGGGCCTCGACCCCCCCCCCAGACGACCGAGGGATGCTGCTGCGGGGCCGACATGTGGGAAGCATCGACTTTTAAAATAAAATCATTTGAACACCGTGGAAAAAAAAGACTTACGTGTGATCTGCAGCCGAGCTGTTGTTACGTCCTTCGTGGAGCCGGTGACACTGTTTTCACAACGCCCGGCTGTATACACACCGCCTTGGCGTGACAGTGACACGGTTTGTTCAGTCGTCGGCCCCTGAGCAAACAGCGCTCCGTCACATAGGTGTCGTTTTCTAATCGCACCCTATCTGCTATCCTAACCTCCCAACCTCAGGAAGTCTGACTTAGATAATGATGATAATGACTGAAGGCCCGGTGAAGGACAAAAAAACAGCCGGACTACACACACACACACACACACACACACACACCAGCCGGGCCCACACTCTTAATCCCTCTCCGCTGTGCCCGGTTCAAAGGAAAGGCCAGAGCACATGTCAGGGAGCAGCAGAAATCACCGCCACTCACCGAGATAGCAAGTCATCCGCACACGGCCGTGAGCTCACGGCGCGGCGGGGCGCCTCGCATGTAAGTGCATTTAGCGAGCTCGTTGTCCAAACACATCTAGATCAACATGGCCGAGCCCTCCGAGGGGGAGATCGTCTTAACTCTCTCAGAGGGCGTAATCCAACTCCTCCGCCGGGTCCGGACGAGGAAGGAGTGGATTTTCCCACCGGGACCCGCATTCCACGGCTCTCATCAATCTCACAGAGCTCGTTGGATGATCAGCACGAATCAGCGTCACGCGTGTTTTTCCACCAAACGATATGGCTTGGCCCCGTTTACGCGACGTTTCAAGGTTGTTGGTTTTTTTTTCTTTTTCGTCTCAGAAAAGTCTTGCGTTTTGAAAACGATGTGCGCCTACACTGAAACGTCAGAAACACTGAAATCTATGTCGTTTTTCGTTAACATTTAAAGCGACAACACCTCGTCCGTTAAAGAACACACAACGTACAATGTAGTTAGTCTGCCGGGCCACTCGTGGGCACTGTTGCCTGGTTTTTTGTAATGAAACCACACAGACGTTATATACAATACGCTATAAACATGAATAAAATCGAGATTACCCGACATTTGTATGGGCGGAGGATGAATTCTATCCTATTAGAGGTGAATCTCAACTATAAAACCAACAATGTGGACGTTAATGGGACCTGAGTCACCCAATATCGTGAACGTAGCCTGGATGTAGAAACAAACAAGCGAATGGTGTAATTTCCCAGTTAAAGCACACCTTGCTTGAAGTTTTCCAGGTTGCGGAACTCCACCAGGTTGTTCCCGTAGTAGTAGTTGGTGACGTAGATTTTGGAGTCCTTCGCCAGGGGATCCTTCATCCAGGCGCCCTCATTACGCCCGTAGCTGTGCTGCTTCTCCGGCGCCTCGATGGACGCCAGAGTCCCCTCGCAGCTCAGGATCTTCCCTGGACGAAACCAAGAAAACGCTCAAAGTTCATCCCTGGGAAAGAATTACTTGCATTGGCATGGAGCTTGAATTGATTTCACGCTCTGTAATCTTTAATCCCCATAAACTGGCCTCTGTTGCTGCAGCATGCAACAAAACATGGAGCCCACCACAAGAAGAAGGAGAAGAAGGAGAAGAAGGAGAAGAAGGAGAAGGAGGAAGAGGAAGAGGAGGAGGAAGAAGAGGAGGAGGAGGAGGAGGAGGAGGAGGAGGAGGAGGAGGAGGAGAATAAGAATAAGAAGAATAAGAATAAGAATAAGAATAAGAATAAGAATAATAAGAATAAGAATAAGAATAAGAATAAGAATAAGAATAAGAATAAGAATAAGAATAAGAAGAAGAAGCAGAAGCAGAAGCAGAAGCAGAAGCAGAGGAAGAAGCAGAAGCAGCAGCCTTCATTTAAGGCTCAAGTTCAGTTATAAAATCTTAAAATAACCAAATAACTGCTTTGAAATTTTACTTTCTTCGTTCTTCAAAATAATTCTCATAAAAAATGCATGCTGAGAGAAGCCCTATCTCCCCCCCCTCCTCCTAATGTTGGCCTGAAGGTGGCGCCAGTGTCGTACCTGCTCTGTGGAGGCTGGGTCGACTGTTGTTATTAGAATTATCAAGCAGCAGCACGATGGTGGGCGCCGGCCTCTCGGCTGCCGGCGTGCCCTCTGTGGTGACCGCGGTGGTTGTCGTGGTGACGGGAGTCGTGGTGGCGGTGGTCGTTGTGGTCGTGGTGGTGGCGCTGGTGGTTGTCGTGGGAGTCGCGGTCGTGTCCGGCGGCTCCGCCGCCGTCCCCTCCACGGTCTCCAGGACCATCTCGGCGCCTCCGTCCTCGGACCGGCTCTCTGTGACGTGATGGACCGTGTACGTTTTGGCGGACTGATCTGAGCAAGAGAAATAAAGTCAATCTTTAACTCTGCTGAGTTAAACGAGGTCCGACAGTCTGACGCTGACAAACAAGAGAGTAATATTCATTTTATGGTTGTTACCAAGCCGTCTCTTAGCCACAGTTTCGAGCATTGTTAAGAATTATTTCAGCAAATTGTGAGAAATTGTAACACTTTGAGACGTTCTGTAACACAGTATGGATTTTTCAGCTTGTTGACAGTTAGATTTGCAAACTTTTAATTAAAAGTTGGAGCTGCAGTGTCTATATCACTATTGAAACCGCTAGCATTAGCGTCAAGTTGTTATATTAGTAGTTATTATATAATTCATCCTGAACTATCTCAGGATCTCTGGAGGAAAACATTATTGTTATTGTCCATCTACTTGCGCATTTGCAGTGTTTCTAAAAAGTTGTATTTTCCCCCGTTTACAGGGCGACCACATTCGAAATGTTTTCGAAAAGTTCCACTATGGGAGCCATTTTTGAAAAGTTGCATTTTCAGTGGCTCTTTCTGTTTTAACATGACTCTGGGGTCTATTTATGTAACCGCATAGTTTCTGGACTACTATCCACACGGCACGTCGTTTTCGGAGCCTGAAAACAACACAACTGTGGCAGAGATGCAGCGCCCCCTATAGGCCTGACAATTTGAATAATTTTTATTGTGCCGTGTGGATGAGAAGCAAAAAAAAAAGAACAACAGAGCCTCAGTGACCCTGACAACAACATGAAAGATTTTCCTTTGTAAGTGACATTAGCATAACCATGTAGCCACACCACTTCTGATTAGCATTAGCCTGCGGAGAATCACTGCTGGCTTCCCTTTCCATTCGTGAAAAAAAACAAACTGTTTTTCTTTCTAGATTCAGGCTCCTGTAATCTCCTCTAATCATCGCTTGTAGTTCTTTGGTAAATATCCAGCAAACTGTCTCAAAGAGCCTCCGTCTGCCCGTCAAAGCGCGATGCGACGCTCGGCGCTGCCAGACAGATGTGTGGAGGTCGTCTTCCAGACACGCGAACACGTGGACCTCGGGACGCCACGCAGAAACAACATGGATGTTGCACAGTTAACATGTTGTGAGATATGGAAAAAAAAAAAAAAAGGTCATAAATGACCAGAGGAAATGTTCCTGGAGCTAAATGCTAAATGTTGCAGGCGATGTATCCCTGCTGGAATGAGGGAACATGAAAGAACACGTTGTCTAATTGTTAACGGTCCCGACGTCCATCTGTGTTTAGAAAGGCAGATGGGACGCAGATTCTTTTGTTACTTTAATAGCGTATAGATCAAAGACCTTCTAATGCTGTGATGAGGATGTTTAAATGCTCTAACCTCCATGTCCAATGCCTCAGGCTTTACATAACCTGTAAAGGAATTTTATTTTTGCGTCTACTTTTGAGTTCTCGTTGCTTTTTAACCTTGCACATGCCGGCCAGGACAATTTCAAGCACATCTTCATACATCGTTTTCTGCTAATATTAAATGTGTCAAATAATAATAATAAAGTGAACGACGAGGGACTTTTAGGCTCAGTTTGGTCCGAGTCGGCACAAAGAAATACTAGTTACTGATTTGCTTTAATGCCCTTCTGCTAAAAGTCCAGCTGTTGATGAAACACATCGGGGCTGGTGTCAAATTACAAGTACTTGATGTAGCATGTTGCAGCGTGAAGTTTCATGGAAGCCATCCAATCATAAGAAACTCGGGTTTCACATGGGAGGCCTAAAGAGGCAAAACCCATAATTTTGAAAGGATGCATTAATATCAAATACCTATATTGGGATCGATACTCCAGAGTACATGTACTCGGAAACCTGTTTTTTTTAAAGAATTTTGTCAAGAACAATCTTTGTCATTATTATTATTATTATTATTATGGAAAAATATCCAGCCAGTCTGCGAGAGAGCTCTATCAATGCCAGCGATTTGGAGATTCTTTCATATTAATGAAATGACAAACGTAAAACAGGCTGTAAATGATGTTTTGCCAAAATATCCAGAGGAGGAGGAACAGTTCGTACAACCAGCAACTCAAACACCAGACACACTTGGACGAGCAGAGTTCGCCCGATGTCGCTCAGCAGTTCAACTGTCCAGCACAGAAGTCCCTGCTAAATGCTACATGCTACATGCTACAGAGCTTTCGGGCTCACACAGCAGCGATGCTACATGCTAAACGTGATTAAAACATACCTGAAACTCACAAACTCGTTCGTCCAGGGAGCTGGAGTGGGTGTGCAACACATAATATTGTTGTATTGTTTGCCTATGTTGAATAAATGAGGCTTTATGACATTTAATAAGTACTCTGTGTCGGCAAGTAACTAAGTTTCAATTCTATCGCTCCATACGAGTACAAGAAAAAAAATCAGGGAATCATTTTTTGTTGAGTTTGAGTCATGAAACAAAATAGTGAAAAAACCCAGAACCGCAACATAAAAGGTTTATAGTTTTCTTACTTATATCTTCCAAGTGTAACAAACTCAGGATATGATCTTCCTGCCGAGAGGATCCCACTATTAAGTGTCGTGTATCATATCTTTATCGCCCCGATTACAGCGCGTATGGGCGACGGTGGAGTCAATGGCCCCGCCCACAATATGGGCGGGGTACGGCAGTGTGATCAGGGCTTGAAATTAAATCTTGCGGTTCCTGTTGCGGAGCAGCCAATTGTCTCGATGCAGGGGTTTTTTTTTGCAGTCGGCTAATAACCGGTTGGCGGTAAGCTGTTGCCTGAAACAGGTGTTTAGCATTCGAGGTGCAGTGGGAGCCGCAGCCACACTAATCAGCCCTAACATTATGACCACCGACAGGTGAGGGGAATTACACTCATCACAACGCCTTTAAGTGAGTGGGATTTATCAGGCAGACAAAGTGGTCCAACAAAAAAAACTCTGACAGGCTCATTGACGGGAGGCTTTTGTAATGAAACTACCCAGACGAGTGTGCAGAGAACGACACGCGATGCACATTTGCATGACAATGATCAGTGAAAACAACATATTGCACAGTGAAATGGTAAAAAAACAACTGATGACCCTTTAAGGTCAATTCATACTTCCTAGACCATGTGACGTAATATATCGCGTCTGTCTTGCGGTCGGCTCAGAACTCCTGGCGTGGAATAGAAATAAAACTTTCAGAACGGAGGAGAAGGTTGGAGGTTCCACCAGAAGTGGAGATATTTCCGGGAATTATGTGACGCGCACCGACGTGAACCCTGAAATGCGGCATGAATAGAAACTGGTGTGAAAATATGGAAGAGACTCTACTCTGTCCCGCCACTAGTTGGTGCTGTGTTGTGACCAAACTCCCACACATGCAAACAATCAAGCTCCTTTAAACGGCCTTTCTCGGAAATGCGTTTCCACTTATGCAGATGATGGTGTCGTATATGTGTCAACACTGGAGTCCTCCATTGTAATTGTTGATCTGCTCTGCACATGTGCAGATAAAGTTGTTTGCAAAAAAGTGCACTTAGAGGTGAAGAGCGGAGGTGATTCCGAACGCTGTTTTCACGGAAATAAACAGGCAAAAAACAAAGTTTTTAGCCGTTTTCCCTCCAAAACGCTGCCTAAATGGTGTAAAAATCCAGCTCTTGGCTCCAGATTATGGAAATGCAGCCCAACGGCGTCGGCGGGTTTGACAGCCTCGAGGCTCACCAACGCGGCAGAACACGCGGCGTGACGGCGTTGTGTGCAGAACGCAGCATACCTATTCACTCAACTAGGCTCAAAGAGGATTGGGAGGACCCGGGAGGTGGCGAGGGTCCCCCCCTGTGCACATCACCGGGGAAGCCGAAGCCGAGGCATGTCATGGACGTGGCAGCGGCGCATTGAGACGGCATTCCAGGTATTTTGCCAATAAAAGATTTGGGTTCCCTCACAGTGACGTTGCGCCGCCACCGGCTTTGCTGAAAGCAACAGCGTGGAACAAATCCTCCGTACCGCAGGTGCCGCCAGCACACGGATTGTGACGCGTTTCCTTGCCTCAAGTACAGAGCTTGCAACACAATTTTACACATGCGTAAAACAACAAACCTCAATAAAAAATCCCCTTGTATTGGACACTAATTCCATTTAAAGTCCTAGTGAAATGAAAACTCGACCTCCAAAACACTCAGGCTGTCGCTTCTAAGGACATTTTTATGCTAACTGGCCCGAGGGTAAAATGTTAAAACACGGCAATCTGCGAGAAAATAGCCGATAAACTGTGCTATTTTCGCTGCTGGGCGGAGCTTCTGACAATAATAGAGTGACATCACGAGTTGTGCACACGCCCAAGTTGTGTTTACATTATGGAGGATCAGAGTTTTGACCACGAAGAGGCTGAATTTAACGATATTTCATCATCATCGGGCATTTCAAATCCAGTGATTGATGAAGAAGACACAAAAGGGTCGTTCTGTCATTGGTGACCCCGTCTGTGACCCTGATTCGTCCTTGTCTCCTCAGCCTCAGCAGCCGCCAGTTTTCACCTTTGAGGCTTTGAGGCGTCCTGACTTTTGGCAGAAAGACCGGCTTCCTGGATCGGACACGTCGAAGCGCTTTTCCAACTGCGCGGAATCACCGAAGATGAGTCCAGGTATTACTTGATCGTCTACGAGCCGCCAAGCTAGCGGCTCCCGCTAGCCACTAGCCGCTAGCCGCCCAAGCTAGCGGCTTCCGCTAGCCCCGCCTCCCATGCTCCTTTTTTCCTCTATCTGGTCTCTTCCAGGCTCAATCTTTCGTCAAGGCTCTTAAAACGCCGACTATAACTTCAAAACACTGTTAAAACTTTGATATTTAAGAGGAAACAAGCCGATATAAACACAACAGATCGAGATCTGCACAACTCTTGACGTCACGCTCACGAAGAAGGATTCCCCCGACTTCCTCGGCTGGAGATTCAAAATTCAAATAACTTTGTTATGAGACAACAGTGGTGGGGCAGAGTCGGAGAAACCTTACAAGTAGAACCCCAACTATACGTTTTTTGCAAAGTCGTGTGTTACGTTTCACTGGGACTTTAATGAAAAGCTCTACACCCGGGATCTGCGAATGCGCTCCGGCTAAAGCGCCACGCCGCCGCGCTCGGGTGAGCCGGCTGAAGGAGAGTCGTTTGGATCGTTTTCAACACCCACAGTGGATCACGCACACATGATCGCACACAGACTGGGAGTGCACACTCAGCCCAAGTGTGAGCACACTGTTGGCTCTAGCTCACACTGGAGGGGGGGGGCGGCGTTTTCCGTGAACCCCCGGACACGGCGGACACGCCGAAGGCCTTCTCACCTCCCCTGTGCTCGTCCTCGTCGCTCTTGGTGGCCTTGTAGTAGGTGATGCCGCGCACCACGCCCGGCTGGAGGCCCGCCGCCTTGGCCCTGGCCGTGGGGTCGGGCTTGAGCGGCTTCGCCAGTTTCGCCGCGTCCTTCTTGGGCTTGGCGACCCTTTCTTTGGGCGCTTTGGGAGGGGCTTTGGCCCCCGGGGTTTTCTTGTTGGGTGCCTTTACCGCCTCCTTGGTTTTCTCCTCGGTGGTGTCCTGCGGGGACAGTCAGCGCCGGACACGCCGTGGTCAATGTACATCATTAGACAAGACGTATCACAGATTCACAAATCCAGTTTTTGGTTTATTTATTGCGAAAGGAGATTTTCTACGTGACTGGAATCGAAGGGTTTGTCCGGAAATGATTACTTACACCGGCCATTTCGTTTTGAGCGGATCAGTAGAAGTACAGTGGCTGATGGGACAGAATAAATTCAACTGTTTTCGGCAGCAGATGTCAAGCAAGGGAGGCCACGGGGCAGAAGATGTGCTTCTGTATGAGTACGCCTCCACATCTCCCCATTCCGCCGGGTAGAACTCTGACATGGCTTGCATCTTGTTATAAGTTTACCGTCAATAGTTAGGCTATTGACGGTAAACTTATAACGAGATGCAAACTTGATGTTTCACCTCGAAAGTTTCGATTTCCACTGGTTTCGGTTAATAACGCTATTTCCTTTAACGTTACTGAACGCATGTATAAATGCTGTGAAATTTAATCGAGATATGTACATATATTTTTTTTTTTAATATTTTGTGAGAAATCATACAAAAGTTAAAATAAGAAGAAAATAAGAAATAATTCATGTTGAATATTGACATTTAACCAACCATTATTCTGTTTGTACCCGTATATACTGGTGTTTATCGACAGAATACAATTTGGTAACGTGATGAGTGAACTTTTTAACATTTATAGTCACTAAAAGCTACTTCATAATAATAATAATAATAATAATGATAATAATAATAATAATGATAATAATAATAGTGATGATAATAATAACAATAATAATGATAATAATAATAATGATAGTGATGATAATAATAATAATAACAATAATAATGATAATAATAATAGTGATGATAATAATAATAATAATAATAATAATAATAACAATAATAATGATAATAATAATAATAATAATAATAATAATAGTGATGATAATAATAATAATAATAATAATAATAATAATGATGATGATGATAATAGTAATAATAACAATAACAATACTAATAATAATGTAAGTGTAATATCCTGTGTTGAGTTAAAGGCTAAGAAATCCCAGCTGTTATAGTTACACGTTAAAAGTCGTTAAAAAAAAAGGGCTTTCACAATATTCAAGAATAATTATTAAGCATTTACACAATAAATTATGTGACCCTGTTGCACTTTTGCCTACAGTCATTTCCCGCCACGTGGGCATTGAAGCTAATTCACCAGCAAGCGTCGATTTCCTCCCATCGCTATAGAAAAGAAAAGTGTGGTGGGCGTGGCCGACCTGCGCTCGGCTCTCGGAGGCATCTTTCTGCAGCAGCTGCAGGCTGAGGCCGGAGATCTCCTTCTTGATGCTCATCATGATGTTGGAGTAGTTCTCGTATCTCTTGAACTGGTTGGTGAGGCTCGTCATGCTGTCGCGCACGAACTCGTTGTCACGCGTCAGGTTCGTCTTGATCGTCTGAAAGACACCCCGCAGGCGTCAGCGCCCGCCCGGTTCCCCGCGCCCCCGAAGACCGCCGCCTTGTATTTCCCTACCTCCTCCAGCGTGTTCATCTGAGACACCACCTTGTTGATGTAGGAGTGGACTTTCATCAGGTCCATGCTGTAGAGCGTTCCCTCCAGGAGGTCCACCATTGACTGGAGCTGCTCACAAATAGAGGAGAAGCTGTATTATTATTGTCCCCCGCCGTGGCCGATAGGCCCCGAAGGGGGATCTTGAAACAGTCTCCGTACGTCCGTCCGTTCGAACGTTTCTACCTATATCTCGGCAACCCCTGGGCCCACAGTGACCAAACTTCACATGTGGATACATCTCAGAGGGGGAAGGGATACTATGGTGACCTTGACCTAACTTGCATATTAAGTAGGTCACAGGGTCACGAAGTGCTTAAAAACACATTTTGGGCTCTGGAGGCCTAGGTCTTTGAGCTAGTGCTCTGAAATTTTATACACACATGATGCACACTCCAGGAATAACCTCCAGTACACCAAGTGACCTGACCTTGACCTTGAAAATTGGTAGGGTCTGAAGTTTGCTCGTCATGGTTGCACAACACATGTATTTTCATATAAACATTTCTCCTCATTTCTCAGCAGTTCCTGGGCCCACAGTCACCAAACTTCACACATGGACACGCCACCTGGGGAGAAGGGGCACCATGGTGACCATGACCTAATTTGCATATCAGGTCACAGGGTCACTAAGTGCATAAAAACACCTTTTGGGCTCTGGAGACGTATTTTGACATAGCTTATGAAGAAGACCTGTCAGATTCTACATAATTATCTACTAGGACCCATGGAACACCCTCTAGTGTACCAATTGTGCTGCCTTAGAGCTGGCTTTGTGAGAAAATATAAAGCCCTCCGGCGGGGGATTAGCCGAGCAACGGCCTTCTTGTTATCATTATTATTATTATTATTAATAATATTCGCCACTTCAACACAGATTGAACGTTTCTTTCCCTGCGTTTGGCTCTATTAGCCGAGGGCACCGGGTTTACCGTCTACAGTCTCAGTTCTCCGCCGTCACAGATTTATTGGGTTTATCTATAGCCGAAATGGAGTCGGATCAAACATCTGGAGCTTCATATGGCGCATAGCGTGCGGCTCCTGACGGCGGATGTTCAGCGTGTGCTTGAAGTCTGTCCAGAGGGGCGGCGACGCTTTCAACAAGCATGTCCGAGAGCAAAGACAAGGGGAAAAAAGGACTCGCAGCGCCGCATTATGTAATAATGGTGTAATATGTAATGTAAATAAACGTTCAACTCATTATGTCATAATCTGCCAAATTATGTAATAATGTTTTAATATGTAATGTAAAGAAACTTTCAACTCATTATGGAATAATCTGCTGAATTATGCAATAATGTTTTAATATGTAATGTAAATAAACTTTCAACATATGTAATAATCTAATGAATTATGTAATAATGTTTTAATATGTAATGTAAAGAAACTTTCAACTCATTATGGAATAATCTGCTGAATTATGTAATAATGTTTTAATATGTAATTTAAACAAACTGATGAATTATGTAATAATGTTTTAATATGTAATGTAAATAAACTTTCAACTCATTATATAGTAATCTTCTGCATTATGTAATGACATTTTTGAACGCATTTTGCAATATCTTGGTACATTTTGCATCAGTTATTACGAAATACGAGTGTGTGGCGCCGTATTATGTAATAATGGTGTAATATGTAACGTAATAAACGTTCATCTCATTAGGTACTAAGCTGCCGTGATAGGTAATACTGGTGTAATATGCAATGTAATAAACTTTCAACTCATTGTGTAATAATCTGCAGCATGATGTAATAATGTTATTACAAAAATATAGGCGCATACAGCAACACTATGTACTATTGGTGCAATATGTAATAATGTCATAAATGTACACAGATTCTACATCATCATCTATATTTTGATTTTGATGGCCTGTCCTGGAGCTGCACTGCCTTCACCCAACTTTATGATATAAAAATAGAATAGTATGTACAATATTTGGTGTGAAGGTTTTTATATTTTGTCATTTCTTCTTCACTGCCCCCCTCAAAACATTAAAAAAAACCACCATTTATTGTCTGATTTGAGAGGCTGAGCTCCTCATGTGAGTCAACAACTCTCAACAAGCTGTAAGATGCCATGAAGGAAATGTGAGCGATGACGCGCCGCCGTCTGACCAGAGCATCAGATCAGCGTCCAGGAGGCTGAAAGGCTGAAGAGCATTTAGAAAAATCTGCCTCTGACCTCTCCCGTCCTCTCTTCCCCTCCTCTAATCTCCGGCCAGAACCGCAGTTAATCCCCCCCTCCGAGTCCGGTTCTGCAGAAAGTCTCTACCTTTTGTTGACAGATCACTGACCTGAAATAATTCATCTTAAGCTGCGTGACCCAAATCAGCGAGTGAAGATTTTAAAGAAAAGGCTTAAAGCTGCTCCGGGTCTGTAAAAAGTGTTCGCTGATATTACTGGTCTGGATAATGACTGACTGTGGTCGCTTTAATTAAAAATACACAAGCATTTTTTTTGCTTGTTTCCATCACACTGAGGTGAACGTTTTTATATTATAATGCATGCAAGTCTCGATATATTCTTGAGTTTTCCCCAAGTCATAAAATAAGTCTGTAAGCAAACAACTTGGGGCAAAAAGGAGCTTATTGTCTTAAAAACTGCAAAAAAAACAACAAAGGTGAATAAGCATCATTGTAAAAAGCTCTAATTGCTAATATTACTTTACCTCAAATCTTGATGTAATCCTTTCAGCCCCTCTTTTTTGATTGAACACCCAAATTTTAATGCTTTTAAATTTGATTAACCCCATTTAAATGTTGTTGGGTTTTTTTGGCCGAATATCAGCTTTTAGCCCACTGATGTTTTTAGACAAAGCTTAAGTTTTTTTTTTGCCAGGAAAACAGTTAAATTTATTTAATGTCCCTTTAAAAATAGATTTTCCCGAGAGTGTGTGACGACACGTGTTCGACTTGTTTTTAACAAGATCTTAAACCACCAAACGTGTGAAGAATTATCAATTGCAGCTAAAACAGAGACTCTGGCCTGACCCCCCCACCTTCAGTAACTCTGAGCCCCCCACCTTCACAAACTCTGACCCCCCACCTTCACTAACTCTGACCCCTACCGTCACTAACTCTGGCCCCCCCACCTTCACTAACTCTGAGCCCCATCTTCAGTAACTCTGACCCCCCCCCCACCTACAGTAACTCTGACTCCCCCACCTTCAGTAACTCTGGCCCCCCCACCTTCAGTAACTCTGACCCCCCACCTTCATTAATTCTGACCCCCACCTTTAGTCATTCTGAGCCCCACCTTCAGTAACTCTGACCCCCCCACCTTCAGTAACTCTGACCCCCCCAACCTTCAGTAACTCTGAGCCCCACCGTCAGTAACTCTGACCCCCACCTTCAGTAACTCTGACTCCCACCTTCAGTAACGCTGACCCCCACCTTCAGTAACTCTGACCCCCACCTTCAGTAACTCTGAACCCCCCCAGCTTCAGTAACTCTGACCCCCACCTTCAGTAACTCTGGCCCCCCCACCTTCAGTAACTCTGGCCCCCCCACCTTAAGTAACTCCGGAGCCTGTTTCTTCAGCTTCTCCATCTTCCACTCGTTCTCGCAGGGGTTGAGGGAGGACGGCGGCGCCGTGCACGAGCACTTGCAGTCCGACCCGGAGCTGACCGTCTCCACCGTGTAGAAGTCCTCCACGCGGACGCTGCCGCTGCGCAGCCGCAGGCAGGCGTCCCTGCTCAGGGGACGCATGATGCACTTGCAGCGGCAGTCGGAGCCCTCGGACGTCATGCGGACCGGCTCGGTCTCCCCGAAGATCTGGAGGGCGGAGGGAAGGAGGGACATTCAAGGTGCGGAGGAGCTGTTTACTGCGGCCAGGTGCAGGTGCAGGTGCAGGTGCAGGTGCAGGTTCAGGTGCAGGTTCAGGTGCAGGTGTAGGTACAGGTGCAGGTGCAGGTGTAGGTGCAGGTGCAGGTACAGGTACAGGTGCAGGTACAGGTGGGTGCAGGTACAGGTGTAGGTGCAGGTGCAGGTGCAGGTGCAGGTGCAGGTGCAGGTGCAGTTGCAGGTGCAGCTGCAGGTGTAGGTGCAGGTGCAGGTGCAGGTGCAGGTACAGGTGCAGGTACAGGTGCAGCCAGCGTTTCGGGAAAAGTTCTGTGTCCCCCCCCCCCCCCCGTCTATACCGAGACGGGAACGTTCTGAAAACAGAAGTTGTGTTTCCGGTGGCTCCGAGCATCGTCATCATATCGGCGAATCCCCAAACGGAAGGGAAGCTTTGCGCTATTATTTAAAATCAGTAAACGCGTACGCGATGCAATGATAATTACAGTAATTCATCAATAAAGACGAGCAACTTGAGGTCTCTTGTAGGAGATTATGACACGTCAGCAATACAATATTAAACCTGACACTGGAAAAGAAGCAGCCGAAACAAAGATAAAACAAAGATACTTTATTCCACATTGGGACAGGAAGTGCTGAATCTCTCCTTGTTTTTGTTCCACTACAGCCAGTTTAGATTATAATTTGGTTTTGTTTTGCAATTCGTCAAACCAACACTTCAGAAAAATTAAAAATCTAATAATTCTTTAACACATCAGAATAACTGTTTTCTATTGTCTTTACCAATCCTACTGATAAAAATCAACGACATTTTAATGGAACGTGTCATTAAAAAACGCTAAACATGAATGTGGGTCACCTGAGCTGATAACTGCTGGCAGAACCACGAGGAAGGAAACAGAAACACCCCTGATATCCTGGCCGGTGCGACCAGCTTGTTTAGTTTTCCAACGCAGTTCACTGCTCTGAACTCACACTCAATACATGCAAATAATAAAAGGTTTGACTGTTGTGCCGCAAGTTTTTATCTGGATTCTTTTTATTTCCACGTTCAATAGTTGTTGTTTTTTTTCTCTCTTTCGAGCTGCTTTGAAAGGATTGTTGTATTTGGCTCGACTGAAATAAAATTCATTTTAATTATTTATCTAATTTGTCTACAGATCACAATCATAATCATCTTTTTTTTTTAATTTCTTCCATATCCCATTTTTTTTAAACACATTTTTATGTATATTTTAAACCTACTATTTTGCACTTTCTTAACTTATTTATTATATTTGATTTACATTGATGAAACATTAGTGTATGAATGGACGTGTGGTTGATTTTTTTTAATTTATTTTATATTTTATAGCACTGTATTAATCCCCGTCTGCGTTCCTAATTGTTCTGACGTCTGAAAGTAACGTTTATTTTAACAAACAGCCACTTCGGCTACAGACGAATATTCTTGTACTTCTCAGGCTGCCACCTATCTGACAATAACGGCACTGAGATAATCATAACAATAGCTCTCATGCTGTATTTAATATTGTTTTATTTATGTGACCCCTCCCTCGGTAGCTAGTGAAAGACATAAATCCGGCACGGGGAACGCGAGGACCTTATTCCAGCTCTTAATGTGTGACGGTTTCATTTCCAAGCTAGACTGCGCCGTTCCTTCCTCCCCGGCGAGGAGCTATTTTCCAGTCGGTGGAACTCCGACAATAAATCCATTCATCGTCGTCGGGTAAAACAAAGGAACGGGAAGGAAAGCGACCTTAAAAAAACAACCGCACGCTTCCCTTCCACGGAGTGTGAGTCAGAGCAGAGCCTCGGGGACTAAACGCAATTCGTTCAGCTGCGTCGCCCGGCGGCCGTTGGCCCGTGGCCTTACTCGGTAGAACACGGAGTAGGGCTGACGACACGGTCCAGGCCTTTCCTCTCCCGTGACGAGCGCAAGCTGACAGGAGGTGGAGACGCATCTCACACCCGGAATCCACAGGTTCGCCGCACGAAACGGGCCGGTTTGGGCGATGCTGAGCCGGCAAAGTGAATTCAGCTGAAAACGCTCCAGCGTGTCCGTCAGAGTTACTCAGGCCTGATTTATTTATATTTTTAACAAGAAAAATTGGTCCGAAAGTTGCTGCAGGGTGAAAAGAAGCCTTGATGGGCTGATCGGAATACAGTTCATTGCGATTTAATTCAGATCTGTTGCAGTTTGTAAATGCAAAATGGCTTTAAAACTACTGGATATGAGCTAACGGCCTGAAGCCATCTGTCTTTCTTTCTTTCTTTTGAGCGGTGGTAATGGTACGGACCAGCAGGTGGCGGCGGTGCAACTTCACGGATGCCAACTGTCGTTGAACCCAAGTGAAGAAGAAGAAGAAGAAGCGAAACAGTGGAGATAGAGAGAACAAGCAGATGGCGATAATGCCGTTAAACCAAGAAGAAGAGGAAGAGGAAGAGGAAGAGGAAGAAGAAGAGGAAGAAGAAGAAGAAGAAGAAGAAGAAGAAGAAGAAGAAGAAGAAGAAGAAGAAGAAGAAGAAGAAGAAGAAGAAGAAGAAGAAGAAGAAGAAGAAGAAGAAGAAGAAGAAGAAGAAGAAGAAGAAGAAGAAGAAGAAGAAGAAGAAGAAGAAGAAGAAGAAGAAGAAGAAGAAGAAGAAGAAGAAGAAGAAGAAGAAGAAGAAGAAGAAGAAGAAGAAGAAGAAGAAGAAGAAGAAGAAGAAGAAGAAGAAGAATCTCTAAGGTTTCAATAGGGTCCTATGCACTGTCAATGAAGCATCTTATTTATACCATCTGTGACCACTAGATGTCAGTGTAGGACAACAGAATGCTGCTACAATACCACAGAAAACCCTGTCTATTTGACAAGGGTTACTATTATTGTGTTGAAGAAAACCAAGAAGATGTAGAAGAAGAAGAAGAAGAAGAAGAAGATCAGCTCCATAGTCTCTCATTAGGCGACGACATTCAGTAAACTGGGTTTATCTGCACTAAATCCTAACGCGCTCGGCTCAACCGATTCAAGGTTGCATGTCTCTGAGTCTATTTGAGAGAAAACCAGCTGATGTGCACATGGAATCACAAAACACTTCCTTTAATTGTATTTTTTTTTTTTTTTAATTAGCTGGCCTGTAGGCACAAACTGTTAGCATGGCACAATGTTGTTGTTGTTGGCTTTTCTTTCACATTAGTGCCTTTTTAATCATCCATGTTTATGGGAGAACCTCACGTTTTCAAGCTCTTCATTCTGCAGCTCTATTGCACGAACACCATTATGCATCATTCCGTTTATTAGCTGAACACATTGAACCCATTCCTCGCTAATACTCCCAGGATGGGAGTGGAGCTACTGGTCTACAGGTGCCGCCACGACCAACAAATCAGACCCAACTGTGTTTGTGTTTCCAAGCCCGTCAGCCGGAGTCACGCTCTCCAGTGGGAGGAGGTCTTGCACTGGTCGCTGGAGATTTAGGGATCGCTATGAAGTGAAGGATGGGCACACGTGAATCACTTCACCGCCATTCCTCATGAATCAGATGTGGTTGTGACCTCGCATGACTGAGTCTGGGAGGAAGGGCTCGACTATCATGGGAAACACGACTTCTGGTGCAGTTCACCATTCCGGCAGCTTTTCAATGATCTTTTACGATCAGCCGTTACTGGAGTCTTTTGCACGGCAATATTGAAAATGCCAAACTTCCCTTGTGTGTGTTGGTCGTCCGTTCACACAGCGACGGTGACGGTCTGAAACGCTGAAACGCTTGTAGTAAATAGTTGTTCAATCTGCACATGCTCAGTAGATGGACAATGATGGGAATCAAACCACCAACCACAGATGGAGGACGCCTCAGACAAAAAGACTCAACAATGTTTGATTGACTTCAAACTGCACGCTTGAAGTGTTTGGGAGACGCTGACAACTGAACACTGATCCTCTACTTTCTGTTTTCTACATCCATCCTTCCATCTGTCTCTCTATCAGTTTATCTATCTATGATTCATTCATCCATCTATCATGCATCAATAATTCTATTCATCCATCCTTCTCATATTTCCATCCATCCATCCATGTATCTTCAATTAGTCTATCTATCCATCTATCCATCCATCCATCC